>NW_007732910.1:12340-13672 GCF_000696425.1 Galeopterus variegatus | reverse complement strand
TTTCCCTTGGAGAATGAATACTCCTTGGGAGAATAAGAAGATGTTTAACAGTATGGGGTCAAGGACTGGGTTTTGCTATTGTGGTTTGTGAGAAGTAAATCACTAAGTAGATGACTTAGTGTAAGACTATTTGAATGGAGTGTTATCGAGGGCCTAGCGTAGTGCCCCAAGACCCTCTTCTGCTATTAATGTTTGTGACAATGCCGACACTTAAAGTGGTTCTTATTTTGTGTACGCTACTCTTTTCAGTTCTTTAATGTAGTGATTCATTTAATCCTCACCATAAATTTTCTTCAATATATATTACTCCCATTTTACAGATGGAGAAACTAAGCTCCAGAGTGATTAATTTGCCAATGTCGTGTAGCTAGTATAAGGTAGAGCTTTTGAGAATCCAGGCAGCCTGGCTTTAGAGTGTGCTTACAGCCACTGGGCTATTCTGCTTTGCTTACTGAATAGGGGATGGATGGGAAGGAGAGTGACATAGGGGCTTGTGTGACTTACTGACACTGATGAGCTTGGTGAGCTTGATGATCCTTTCTGCCACCAGAACCTTAGTGGCTCTTACTCCACTACTTGTGCTAGAAAGATTAGGAGTGTCATTTCCTTCTGTTGGGAAAATAGAATAATTTAATCACGTCCCCTTGCCTTAGATCAGACTGGGGGTGGTGTAGCACATTCTTTGTAAACGAGTTGTGTGTGGGGTGGAATTAGTGTGCATGCATGGTGCCACCACCTGGCTGGCATTTACTGCCTCTGGCATCTGCCCCGAGCAGCCCATCCTCTCCAGTGGATGGCTCCCATGAGCTTCTGCTGGGACAGCAGGACACGCCAAGCAGGAAGAATGGCTGCAGTGGGCGCCAACATGGCAGACCTGTAGGCCGAGGAGGAAAGGGAGAGAGTTTGTGAAGCAGCACTGGGAGGCAGAGCTTGAGTCTAAAAGAGGAGCATGTTTACCCTGCTGGCGGCTGCTCAGTTTTTCAGTGTACTTTGCTGGTAGCAGTTGAATTTTGAATTTCTCTTTGGATTGTCTAGCTCTTAGATGTGTGTGTGCTGAATAAAGACTACTCTACTCTTTCTTCAACTAAGGCTCCAAGGACCCTTTTTCTGGTTACCTAGCTAGTAGATCTGCGTGTGAAGGGTTTGTGACCCAGTCTGGACAACAGGCTTGAGGGGTCTGTGAACTCCAGACCCAGCCGTAGCTCTACACACCCATGTTCATAAGTAAAATAAATGAATAGAAGGTTCAACTCAGGATCATTTTTGGAGTTTTGTGGGAAAGTGTTACCAGGTTCCTTTTTTTTTTTTTTTTTTTTTTTTTTTTTGTGGCAG
>NW_007732910.1:10010-11838 GCF_000696425.1 Galeopterus variegatus | reverse complement strand
CTCAGCCAGTGAGCGGGAACCGGTCTGTATGTGGGATCCGAACCCTCGGCGGGAGCGCCACCACGCTTCCCAAGCGGCGCACTATCGCAGTGTGCCACCGGGCCGGCCCATACCAGGTTCCTTTTAACAACAACAAACACTGTGTGAACAAATACTATATGTTTCCTAATATTAACTTTTGTCTTTGAGACATTAGTGGTAAATAAACACATTCAGGCTCATATGGTTTTGTGCTTATTTGTTTTAGGAGTGCAGACGCTCCTAAATAAAGGTATGAGTCATTTGATTCTTTATCTATTTTCCTTTTTACATTTCCTTATAGAAATCCATTTCGAATGGTCAAGCTCCTTGAAATAGAATATGTGCACATAAACTTTCTTTAATATTGTTTTTGGGTTTGAGCTATTTTGGATTTTAGAAATAGCTGTCACGATTGGATCCTCAATTTAAAGCTCTGGGCAAACATCAAGATCAAGGGTTCAGATCCCCATACAGGCCAGCTGCAAAAAATAAAAATAAATGAAGCTCCAGGCAAGTATTTGGATATTAAAACGTTAAAAGCAAAACATGACTTGATCATTCCTCTTTTAGTGGCATTTGGTATCCATTATTGAAATATATCCCATAGGGTATTGCCTGTGGTTAAACTACAGATTTCTGGAATATGACACTCTAAGTTGGAAATCTACTTGCAAACTCTGTGACCTGAGGCAAACTACTTAAATTCTCTGTAATTTTCCTCTTCATATGTAAAATAGAGCTAATATACCCTAAGATCATAATTCACATAATTAGCTCTTAGTACAGTGCCTGATACATTGCAATTGCACAATAAATGTCAGGTAAAGTACAGAAATAAATGCACATTATACAATTTTAATTTATGTTATAATAAGAATTTCACCCAATAAAAATGTTTATGTTAGAAAAAGGTCTGGCTTCAGCTCTTTCACAGAATGCAAACTCACCAGGTGTTAAATTTCTATCTTAATTATCTAACTGATAGCTGCCTGGTTGATGCTCTGTCAGCATACTGTGTGTAAAATAACCCCCCACCCCCAACCCTGGAATTCCATTGAATAAAGCAGGCAAATAATCTGAATGTGTCTCCTCTACAGTAAACACAACTGTGGCTTGAAAATAGCCATTCAGTAAGGTAACATTATTTTTTCCTAGCAGTTTCACTCCTGCAGTCATCTAATAACTTTGAAGCAGATTAATCCATTAAAGGGTGTACTCCTGGTGCTTAGTAATTGCCAGTAAAGTCTAATCAGATAGCGACTGCTACAGAAGAGACTTCAAGAAATACTATAAGATAATTAAAACATAAAGGTTATGCAAAAGTGGCAAATCAATAGAGACAGTAAACATGGTTTATCAACAGTCCTGAGAACATTTTTTCAATTCTGAAATGTAAATGGACTTGGGATAGAGCACACGCTAGGATGATAGATAGGATCCCAGTAACGGTTTAATTAACTCCAGTTTCCTGCATGTTAAAGGTTGCCTCAGCCCACTGGCTCGTATAACAAACCCTCTTAGGATTTCGTTAGCCGCTGTCTGATATGAAGACCAGGCTGCCTTCCTTTCTTACAAGGTTAGCTTTTGGCCTCCTCCTCTGGAGGCCTTATCAAAACACAGCCCTCTTTTTTTTTTTTTTTTTTTTTTTCAAATACACAGATATTTTTAATTTCAGCTAAAATGGTTTGACTTTGTAATCAAGGTAAAAGAAACACACCACATACACTGCCTAAGTAATGAGAAGAGTTTGCAAGGAAGAATTGTGTAATTCAAATTGTATGTTAAAATTCACATGGAGTCGGTGTAA
>NW_007732910.1:7973-9685 GCF_000696425.1 Galeopterus variegatus | reverse complement strand
TTTTTTTTTTTTTTTTTTTTTTCTACAAATACACAGATATTTTTAATTTCAGCTAAAATGGTTTGACTTTGTAATCAAGGTAAAAGAAACACACCACATACACTGCCTAAGTAATGAGAAGAGTTTGCAAGGAAGAATTGTGTAATTCAAATTGTATGTTAAAATTCACATGGAGTCGGTGTAAAATTTTAGAAAAACCATAGCAGCTCTCCAGACAACTCATTTGCTGTTTTAATTCTTCAGTAATGTAGGCCATTTTATAATTGGCCACAGAATCGTGCCACTTGGTTAGTTCAAGAATGAAAAGGATAATAGGGAATATTTACTATTAAGAGAGATCAAAAGTCTACTACTCTGAGCAGCCCTTGAAAAGAGTAGTTATTTGCTGTTCTTAGCCAGCTGTTTTAAATGGAGTGTACAGTGTTTCACCTGCAATCATAAATTAGTTAAAACTATAGGAGGAGATGAGGGTAAGCTTCGTTTGAAGAATCGCAACATTTCTTAAAAATCACTGTGAGGGCCAAGTGTTAGTTAAAAGAAAAATTATTTTTCCAACCTGGCAGAATTAGGTTTCACACAATTAACTTTATCATTAGTAAATAAAGGAGTTACTTAACCTCTGCCCTTGCCAAAGTTCTTGATATTTTGCTTAGTAAAGGGCAAGGAACCCATTATGGTTTATTTATTCACTTTGTTAAAAGATTATTCTTGAAGATTGTGATATAGAAACACATAATACATAATATTGGTTAATCAAGATTTATTTACTCAACCGTTTAAAGAAGCTGGCTATTAGAGAATGCTCATTAGCACCATGAACCGGAGACCTTTTTCTGTTGTTCCCATGGGAAAGGTTATCAAGCTGTCAGTAAGGGACTCATTTTCTTTAAATTAAAATTCGCTGAGGTATCCTGTGTAGAGAACATTAAAAGCAAGTGCAGTCATGCCATCTTATTGCTTTTGAAATAAAATGTTAAAAATGCCAACTACCTGTGATTTTGAAAATTTCTTTCCCTTCCAACAGTTAGGATTTTCATCTTGAAGCAGGAATCTAAGCTTGTCCTTTTAAACAATGATTTAGAGGAAGAAATTTAACACCCCCTGCTTGCAACATCCATTTTTCAATAAATCTATACTTTCTCTGCACTCCTCCGTGTTATCAGTCATCCACGTCCCAGAGGAAATGCTTCAGGCTTGGGGTTAAATTAAGGTCCTATCTCCAGTGATTGTCTAGAAAGCTGTCTACATTCTCAAACAAACTTATCTGCATTATATACAGCCATAAATGCTTCCTGCCAAGTGGAGAGGTTGGTTTTGTTTTGCTCTGTTTTTTTTTCATTGATGTCAATGGTGAGATTACTACTTGCCAGTTGAAATTTAAAAGAAAAGCAACAATTATATTTTATTATAAATTGTAAATAGGTTGAACTTCAATCAGTATAGTTCTGTGATGCTGAAATAGACATGGGCCCTGAATATCCCATATTCTTACTTAAAAAACGTAGGTCTAATGAGATGCACTGTCTTCATTTTTCTCAAAATAATATTTAAAGGGGCTGGCCCGTTAGCTCGGTTGGTTAGAACGTGGTATTGATAACACCAAGAGCCAGGGTTCGATCCCTGCTATTGGCCAGCTGCCAAAACTAACTAAGTAATAATAATACTTCAAATTATACTACTTCATACTTTTTTTTATCAGAAATATTTAATAG
>NW_007732910.1:6623-7136 GCF_000696425.1 Galeopterus variegatus | reverse complement strand
GTAATAATAATACTTCAAATTATACTACTTCATACTTTTTTTTATCAGAAATATTTAATAGTTTATTCACTCTGTTTCAAATTATGCTTTCTAATAAAAGGTAAAGAGTAGCAACTGTGTAAGGGAATTATCACTCCTACTAAACTAAGCCTCTTTAAGGTAGGGTCTTTGAGTTTTATTCATATTTTCCAGAACTGAGTGTGATGCTTGGAGCAGAATGAATAAACTGATTGAGCACCTACTATATCCCAGACATTGTAGCTGGAGAAGCAAGTAGTATTCTACCCATTTTATAGGTGAAAAAACTGAGTCTCAAAGAGATTGAGTATCTTTCACAAAATCACAAGCTGTAAGTGGCAAAACCATTAGGTTTTATTGACAGTAAAATTCTTGTTCTTTCTCCTAACTGTATCAATGGCATGCCTTTTTCAAACATTGAAAGGAAACTGCTACCAGAAACAGTTATTATAAGTACTTTGGAAAACATTCAGTAAATAACCAAATTGATTACAA
>NW_007732910.1:4902-6370 GCF_000696425.1 Galeopterus variegatus | reverse complement strand
GTGGCACTGAGCCACTTTCGTGGCAGCTGTGGCTATGGTGGTGGCTGTGGTGGGCTACCACATGGAAGTGATGCTTTTGGTATGGTTGCTCTTTGCCTGGTTGCCAGCAGAGGAGGTAGCCCTTTGCTCCTGCTTTAGGACCCTGTGCTTGCTCTGTTGCTTGCCTGGTTGCAGGCCCGTACTATCTTTCCTTGACAGTTCAAGGATACTCTTTCTGCTCACTGTAGATAAGTATAGCATCTGAAAAG
Source organism: Galeopterus variegatus (assembly GCF_000696425.1). NCBI lineage: Eukaryota > Metazoa > Chordata > Mammalia > Dermoptera > Cynocephalidae > Galeopterus > Galeopterus variegatus. Next base: position 6,122 of record NW_007732910.1, on the reverse strand, counting down.
AATATTATTTTACAGCAACTTGCTTAAATATAGAAAAACACATCAGACATAAACTAGTTTTACTGATAGAAGAATTGTCTCTGACATCAGGGTTAGTCAAAGTAAAATTGAATTTTCTGATAAAAACATTAAACAATCACATACCAAAACACAACATACACACCCTCATCCCCATCCCACCCCCACACTGTACACTATTTCCCTCAAGCCAAACCCATTTAAATACACGTTGTAGATAAATACCATAAAATATATTTGGCTTTATCAAACATAGTGAGAAGGGAATAATAACCAGTATGATTAGGAGCTAAACAAAGCCCAACTTATAAAATGAGAGGGGTTTCACAATAATTTGCTGTGAAGTCTATGAGCCAAGGGGTAGAGGANATAAAATGAGAGGGGTTTCACAATAATTTGCTGTGAAGTCTATGAGCCAAGGGGTAGAGGAAGGCATCACAGCAAAATATCTATGTGGGATGTGGGTATCTTATTGTAATTTACCAGCAAATCATGGCATGGTGGAGGGGAAGAGATATACTTTGTTTTGCATGTTCAGGCCATAAATTCATCTATTGTTCATTCAATACATATATATACATTGGGTACCTACTATGTACCAAGAACAGTTCTAGACACTGGGGATATATGAGTTAACAAAATAAAGTCCATGTCTTCACAGATTTTATATTCTAGTGGGAGAAAACAGATAAACAAATACACACACACACATAAATATATATATTAATAAATAAATAAATGAATATGTGTGTATACACCTGATGATGACTAGTGCTATGTAGAAAAATGGAGTGGGAGTGGGTACTGATTTTATAAGGGGCTCAGGAAAGTATCATAAATAAGGTGACCTTTGAGCAGAGATCTTTGGGGAGTGAGGTGGCAGGCCATATGGATATATGGGGGTAAAGCATTGCAAGCAGAGAAAACAGCAAGCACAAAATGTTCTGGGGTGAGTGCTCAGAAGAGCAAGGAAGCCAAAGTGGCTGGGTTAGGGGGAAAGTGGTAGGAGATGAGGGCAGAAAGCTGGTGGTGGGCTCTGAGATGATCTGCAGGTGTGCTTAAGGTAGACCATGCAGTTCCTTGAAGGTCACTGTGGGTACTTTGGATGTGATAAGCAGAGGGGTATCATAATCTGACAAATGTTTTTAGAGTAGGACTATGTCTGTTGTGAGCAGAACAGACTGCAGGGGACAGGGGTGGAA
>NW_007732910.1:2412-3302 GCF_000696425.1 Galeopterus variegatus | reverse complement strand
AAAAAAGATGGAGAAAGGTGGGGAGGATAATCAAGAGAGAGTGTTTTCCAGAAATCAATGAAAATGCTTCAAGGTAATGCATTATGTCAATGCTGCTGATACAGACAGTAAGAGGAGAACTGAGAAATGACGATCGGGTTTGGCTCTGTGGAGACCACTAGTGATCTTGACAAGAGTGACATCAATGAAGTGGTGAAGGCTAAAGCCTGATGGGTGGGTTCAAGATATAATGAGGAGGAAAAGGAGTTAGCAATTATCTGGTAGAAGTTTTACCATCAAGTTGAGTAGAAAAATGGAGCAGTAACTGAAGAGAGTCTGGGTAGGGTTATTTTTAAGTTGGGAGATATGATAGTATATGTGTATATAGATGAAAATAAAAAAGAAACATTGATGATGAGAGAGAGAGAGAGAGAGAGAGAGAGGAGATAATGACCCACATGTGTACTAAGTACCAGAATCTATTACTAAATTCTAGTCTACAGATTGAAAATCCCTGTGGTCTTATAAGTTCACATAAATATTCATAGAGAGAAATGGGTTGGGGTAGGACTAGATGACTTCAAAGATCCCCTCTAACTAGACAATACCATGATTGTCTATGTCCACAAATCTAAGTATGTATTCAAAAATAGGGGTAATTGTAACTTTGGAAAGGAAAAACATGAATATATCAAAAGCATCAAAATTTCAGTACTCCTGTTTTCTGCTGATAAGAGTAATGTTGAAGTATACAGAATAAATGGTAAGGTTGGTCTTATACTAAAAACATATGTGGCTATTTCAGATCATTAACCTTTGTGTAGCATTGGCTCAGTTTGAATTCAAAACCCTGAAGACATGAAGAAAGAGGTTTTTTCCATGTCATTAGTACAGCATTTTGTTTCATGATA
>NW_007732910.1:0-812 GCF_000696425.1 Galeopterus variegatus | reverse complement strand
TTTTCAGATCCAAATTCTTCATTCTGGTTATTAAAATGTTGTGGTTCCATGAATATCAGTCCTGGCCTCCCTTCTCATTTCCTGCTGTATTGTCTCCCAGATGATTTCATTTAGCCATGATCTTGGCTTTGACCAACCTATTCCTATATGATTTCACCTATTTGATCGCTTCTTCTCTTTAAGATGTCAGTTCAAATGTCACTTTCCCTAAGAAGCCACATTTGACCAGTTCTCTCTTCCACTATGACTAGTTCCCCCCAACCTCTTGTGATAGGTATGTATTTTAGCATATTCGTAAGATACTTTGACTACTATTTGTTTCTCTCACTAAACTGTAAGCTTCATGAAGCTAGAGCCTGTGTCTGTTTCGGTTAAGCATTGTGTCACCAGCTCCCTGCAGTGTTTGGCACTTAGTAGAAGATCCAAAATTAATAAAAAATTGAACGAATCAACTTCTAATTTAGAATTTTCCCACTGTACAGAGTTCTTGTGCTAAACAATCTCATAGGCAAGGGCCCCAACTCTTCTTTCTCCACTTTCTTTGGTAGGGGGTGTCGGGATTTATAGACCTGCAAACAATTTTTCATATATCACATCAGCTCTCTTCAGAGCTTAACAATTCCCGTTTTTTTAAAAAAAATAGGATTGAGTCAGCAACTAAGAGTATGATATATACATACATACATGCATACATATATACATATATATATTCATTACTGTGATTCCTAGCAATGTACCTCTGGGAGATTGATGTATGTCAATGACCCACCATACCTTATAAATTTGTTTATTGACAAGATAGATGTCATAGA
>NW_007732909.1:121905-122820 GCF_000696425.1 Galeopterus variegatus | reverse complement strand
GGGGGCAAGTGGGAAAGATTACATAGACTGATACCATCTTGAAAACTAGAAATTGTCCATAGCTTCAGAAAGAGGCATACTTTGGCAGTTTTTTATGAACAAATAAAAAGTGTCAGTGATTTCTAATGTGAAACTTAAGTTGGGTATCATTCTTCAGAAAGTTGACTTACCAGAGCAGAGCTTGCTTTGCAGACAGAAGCGGCAGTGTAGGCTAAGTGAGGTTATTTATAGCCTGCTACTGTTCAGGATTGCTGATGGAGGCTGCAGAGTACTGTTTCTTTCAACAGATTATGTAGGTTATTTTGATGTGTGTTCTTGGAACAGAGTCTTTTCTAAAAGGTTGTTAATTGGCCACAGATGTGATAAGAAATGATATTTGTCTTTGGCCTCTTGTGATAACAGTAATAAAATCTTAACTGGGTATTAGTGTTCAATGATTCATTTTAAGACCCTTTCTTCTCTCTTTTTTTATGGAAAGAATTGCCATTGGAGAAACTTTATCTTGTGTTCTCCCAAAGAAAGAATCACGTTTGGCCATTTTTGGTATTCCTTAGAAGTATCTAACACAACAGGCCGGCCCGGTGGCGCACTCGGTAGAGGGTTGCGATCCCGTTGCTGGTCGCGGTACGGGCGCGACACCGAGGNCTATATTTTCCCAACAGAATGGATGAGATGTAAATTCCTTGGTTGGCTGCCAGTGAGGGTTCATAGTGGGGTCACTGTCTTTCATTTGGCATTGGACACCACACCGCAGTCATGGGATGACCTATCAGTCAGTGGGTACTTACTGAGCAATGTACCCAGCATTATGTATGCTAGGAGGTAACATGACTATGGGACACACCTGTTTAACTGGGGGCAAGTGGGAAAGATTACATAGACTGATACCATCTTGAAAACTAGAAATTGTCCATA
>NW_007732909.1:119165-120808 GCF_000696425.1 Galeopterus variegatus | reverse complement strand
CTCCCAAAGAAAGAATCACGTTTGGCCATTTTTGGTATTCCTTAGAAGTATCTAACACAACAGGCCGGCCCGGTGGCGCACTCGGTAGAGGGTTGCGATCCCGTTGCTGGTCGCGGTACGGGCGCGACACCGAGGTTTGCGATCCCATTACCGGTCACTAAAAAAGACAAAGGGAAAAAAAAAAAAAAGAAGTATCTAACACAATACTCTTTTTCTTGCACTTGTGAAAAAAGCTTTTATGTGATATTTTTTAAGTACCTAACTTGGTACTTCCAGAAAGAGAAAGATTTTGGCTTTTACTAAGGCTAAAGTAAAATATTCACCTAACAGCAATAATACAATGCTCTATACTGTGAGAATACTTAGTATGATAATTACTTCTCTGGATAGAATTGATAATGTCTGCTTTTCTCTAAAGTAATTCATTCTCTTTTATTTCTAGGGATGAGTCAAGGAAAATATGTAGGCTAACTATGGCACGAAGGAGTCAGTCTCCATTCCTACAAGGAATTCTAATTTTCATCATGTTGAATTTAGGAAGTTCTTTAGCATACTTGAACTCCAATTTTTAAAAAATTAATTCTTCAACTGGGTAACTCTTTCTAAACTAAATCCAAGAGGATGTTAAGCCCTAGAAGTTGATAAACTCAAAGATGTTTAATGAAGGCCTTTCCCCCTTCGATGCTCTAAACATTTGTAAGCATAAGAATTCTATGTGTATAATTAGTAATGAACAATGTAATGTCTCATCCTGAATATCTGCATGGTTCAGCCCATTATGACAAGATAGCAGGCAGAGTCTAACATTGGAAGAATCAGACCACCCAGGGGAAAATGAATGAAATACATTTTAAAGTCCTGCAATTTCCTTCTACCTCAGTGGGGCTTGGATTCCCGCTTTAAATGTACAAAATTTATTGTCATTCCTCCTGCAATAACAAATATGCTCATTTTTCAAATAGTAATACTCTAATTAAGAATTGAGGAAGAAATCACTGGGACACAATGGAATGGAGAGCTTTATGAGCTTTCAAAATATTATCAGTATAAACAACTGGTTATTTAGGGCTGATGGATCTTTTTTTTGTTCTGGCAAGATATGAGAGAGAAAAAATGATTCCTATAGTTATCCTCCTTTGTCAGTGATCGACAAAGACAGAGATAGGACCTAACATGACATAGAAACACACCATTTGTAGTGAGAGTTGTTTATGAAAACCTTGGTGTGGAATTTTTATATTAAAACTGTGATGAGCCCCAGATGTATCCCTCAGATTGTCTGAGGAAGCAGTGTCCCATGTTTAACACCATCTGTCATACTTTCAATAATATCTGGAGATATCAACATCACACCCTGTGGACGTGTCTCCAGTGACCATCTCATGACCTTTGGTCCAGATTTAAACCTTCAAAAATGAGACAAATTCAAGATGATTTCACATTGTTTATCATAAGATCCATACTATTTCTCTCTTTCTCTTCACTGCATTCTACCTCTCTGAGACTTGGACCCAGCTCCTTCATTGCCCTCCAAAAGCTGAAATACCATAAAGGGCATATTTCATACATTTTGTTCCTTTATAACCTCTGCAGGCAAGGCCCTGAGAAAGTGGTGAAGTTGCAGGCTTTCCAACTTCTCTCCA
>NW_007732909.1:116559-117258 GCF_000696425.1 Galeopterus variegatus | reverse complement strand
AAGAGAAATACTGCATGTCCTCATTCATAAGTGGGAGCTAAAAAATAAACAAATAAATAAATAAAAAACAAAAAAAAAGAAGGAAAGCTACAACAATCACAATAATACATTGAACTTTCAAAAGGAGAGAACAGAACTGAGGTTACCAGAAGTGGCAACAGAGAAGGGAGGGAAGGTAAGGGAAGAATTGATAAAGGGCCACAAAAAACAATTACATTGTATAATGTTGAATATCCTAATTATACTGATTTGAGCATCACATATTGCACACAGGTATTGACATTCAACTGTGTACCCCACAGATATGTACAATCAACTATGATACAACTAAAAATAAACAAACAAACCAGAACATAGTGCCTCTTATGTTTTATGGGCTCAATAAATATGTGGAGACTGAATGAATTCAGTGACCTGGTTTGGGACTCCTGTCTGGGCATTTATGGAAACATAGTAACAAGTACTATAATAATTTCTATTCCTTGCTTTCTCAATCAGCTTCAAAAGATAATTTTAGGATAACTATGCAAAAAATATAAAATAGAATTATTAGATACAATTTGAGCAGCTCTTTGTTCTTTCAAAATAACTAAATAGCAATTTTAAATTTTAAAAACTGTCTTCTAAGAAATAAGACTTCTGGGGCCGGCCCGGTGGCGCACTGCTACAGTGCGCCACTTGGGAGTGCGGTGGCGCTCC
>NW_007732909.1:105676-115735 GCF_000696425.1 Galeopterus variegatus | reverse complement strand
GGTTGCGATCCGTTGCCGGACATGAAAAAAGACAAAAAGGAAAAAAAAAAAAAAGAAATAAGACTTCTACTTCTATCTCAGTTTCTTCTAAAAAAAAAAGATCGTTTTAAATGCCACTGAGCAGCTGTGACAGTCAGGATTAGATTTGGTTGCATATATCAGTAAACCCAAATAATAGTGGCTTAAACAAGAAAAAGTCCAGAGATAGGTAGTCCAGTGCTGGTATGGTGATTCCACGATCAATCACTATTCAAATTCAAGTACTCAAGCTCCTTACTTCTTTCTGCTCTACCTTTCATCCTTAAAGTTACTTAAAGTCAAATATGGCTGCTGAAATGCCACCTTTTTCCTCCATATTCCAGGCAGGAAAAAGGAGGAACAAGGGAAGGACAAAAGAAAAGCATCTTGGCTGAGTTAGTGCCCTTTAGGGAGCAATCCCAGAACCCACACCCATCAATTTCTATTACGTCACAGTTGAGCTGTAGTTTCAAGAGAAGCTGGGAAGTGTGGTCAATTGCAGACAAGAATATAATCAAGAAATAAAGAGGACAACAGGTATTGTATTGGCAATCCTACTCCCACAGCAAATGATCCTATGTCCTTTAACAGTTAAGATGCTTTGGGCTGCAAGTAACAGAATGATTTAGTGGCTTACACAGTACATTTTATCCTACAAACTAAGTCAGGGGAGTTCAGGGTTAGTTCAGCAGCTCAAGCATGTATGTTATCAAGGCTCAGGTACCTACCATCTTTCTGTTATGCCAGTCATAACATATCAACAATATCTTTCTTTATAGTCAAAAGAAAGACTACAATGGCTCCATCAGGTCCTCACATTACAACATCCAAACATCAGAAGGTGCAAGTTCTCAATTGTGTCCCTTTGGGGAAGAATCAAGTCCTCCCATTGGACTCCTTGGGCATTACATGCTCAGGCTAAAACCAATCATTAGCAACAGTAATGGAATTACAACAATTGGCTTACAGCAACTAATCAGCAATGCCCTCCTGGAATAGAGTATGTGGGAAGGTAAATACCTGGACCAAGTCAGGGCTCAGTTACCAAGGAGTAAAGGAGGTAGTCAGGGGCATGGAGATGAATGGCCATCGGACAGATGATAATAATTAGGGTTTGCCACACATTTTGTTTTGCAAAACACAGTGATTTACAACTGTTCTCCTGAGTAGTACATACTTAGGAAATTCCATGATACTCATTATTTCAACAGAATTTTGTTTCAAAAGAGCAAAACACAGCCTGAGAGCAGACAATGAATCATTAAACATCAACACACAGGTTCAAATTTCTACTTCTACAGCTGCAGAAAAATAAAAGAAGCTACCTTTTGAGGAAGTGTCAGTCATTTGTCTCATGTAGATGAAAATACATTTTTATTGGATATTCCATTTAAACTGATAAGGACCTTAACTGGTCCATGTAAAATTATACTCCCCCCCCCCACCCAGTAATAACATTCTTTTTGTGCCATATTCTATGTACATATTCTATGTTCCCTTTCTTGCCCCATGTAAAGCAACCCAGACTTGTATGTCAAAGGTTTGGATTTCCTTACCTCCCAGAAGAAATATTTGGCCTGAGTTCTCAAAACCTAGGCTTATAGGGGTTTCAGACCTAGATTATCCTGGATTGGGGGAGAAGGGAAGGATGAATGAACCCACAGCAGAGTGAAATTCCTTGAGACTGAGTGCAGGGTAGGGCTGGGTGACAAGTTCTGCAGGGTGTGAGGTTCATTTCTATCCAGCACACTGGAGGTGACTCATCATCTGATGATATGCCAGCAACCAGCATCGGTGCCTGCATCGAGATGGAACCCCTAGCACTGTGGCCTGGAAAGCAGCCTCTAGCTAATGGAAATCTCTGTGGCAGCATCTTGGAGCCCACCCGAAGCACTGGTGCTATCAGCAGAGCATGTAATTGAAGATACATTAGGCAAGATGGCAATTATCATGAAATCAGTCTCCTTATTTTCCTAGGGTCAAGAAAATTCTTGGGTTCTTATGATCCAATGGAGACAAGGAGGGAATCTTCAAGTGACAAAGACTGCTAGTGTTCATCCAATATTCGTTTTTCTAACACAACTGCTGTTATTGGAGGTAACTGTACCTGCCTTAAAATCAGCATTGCCTAGCTTTCTCACACCTGTGGTCCATGAGAATAAGGAGAAATCATCGTGAAGCACTCTGGAAAAAGTTCCTGTGCTCTTTAGGCTTTCCCTTCTCCCTACTGGGAGTGAGGAAATCATGTCCGGAACACCATCAGCCATCTGTTTACCTTGAGTATGGTTCCTGATGACTTCCAGGAGCAGCCCTACCAGCTCAGGGCTGCCTCCATCTAGAATTTTACATGACAAAGCAACCCTTATCTTTATTAGTAGTGAAGTTGAATCTCCATTATTGACAGAAGCATTAACCTTTATTTATTTATTTTATTTTATTTATTTTATTTATTTATTTTTTGGCTGCTGGCTGGTACAGGGATGGAACCCTGGACCTTGCAGTTATCATTCTAACCAACAGAGCTAACAAGCCAGCTGCCAAAAAAACCCCAAAACAAACCAAAAACCCATTAACCTCCTAGCCATCATATAATTCTCAGAACAACCCTAGAAGTATTATGACTGATCCTTTTTTTTTTTTTTTCCACATAATGAGGGACTGATAAATCATGGAGTCTGGCTTTAAAGCACATACTTTTAATCATCTAGCTATCTTGTAAGTCAAACTGGGACAGACATGTTTAGGCAAAGCGCGGAGGGGTGTAGATACCAGAGCAAGAACCAGGTAACCTGAAACCAGTGGAAAGAACCCTTGGAGCGGTGTGTGCATGATAGCAAGGCCCCAGAAATACAATCGTGCTGATGAGGCTGCTCCATCTGTTTTTCAGCCCTGATCATTGCAAAGGAAGTATTTCTGAACTTGACATCTCAAGTCCAAATTTAAAATATGCTTAGCAGCTAGTCTACTAATTAATTTAGATGCCAATCCTGATAAGGCAAATCCCGAAGAAGAAATTTTGATCTGAATTAACTAGTTTAATTGTCTGCAAAGTCCAAATTGACCAAATAATTGCAAGTTAATCCTTTCATTTAATGCTGTGTACAGCCTCCCACTCTGATTGGAAATAGACATTTGTACCCTTGGATTTCTCTGTCTCTATGTAACAGGTATGACTCCTTTCAGCTAGTTTGGGGTATAAATATCAGGAGACATTTGGCATTGTATGGAGACATTTTTAGTTGTCGCAACTGTGTGACGTTACCAGCATTTAGCAAGTAGAGGCCCGGGATGCTGCTAAACATTCTGCAATGCAAGTATAGCTCTCTGCAACAGAGAATTATCCAGGCCAAAATGCCAACAGTGTTGCTGTTCAGAAACTGTACTCTAGTCAAACAGTACTTAGGGAAGGAGAATTAGGCACTTTAACCTGTTAGTGACAGTCCAATCAGTTACTTCAGGCTCCAAAGTAACATTTAAACCTGGCCTGTTGATTCATCAAATTAAGCAGGTAATTGATCATACTCTATTTCACTTTTCCATTGTAGATACAGCCAAAGAGTGTAGCTGATAGGTCTTTAAAATCCTTCATCCTTTCTGTTTCAAGTCTTCGTGTTTACTGGAAGGTCATTATGTTGCTTTGCATTTGAAGTCCATTTATTACTTCTAGATCTAGAGCAGTCTATTTAGTCTTTCTTAATGCTGTCTAGTGAAACATTAATGAGAAGCTCACGCATAGTCATAGAATTTGCCTGATTACCTCATTAATTTTTAATGAGCTTGCTGCTTACACTTCAGGATAATATAACAGAAATTGGATAATGTAATTCTTTCTGGATGGAGTGCCCCTAAATTTGGCTCTAAATTATTAATCATGTAGGCTGGAGACATTAAAAAGTCTTTTGCCCATAAATATATCTAAATCTCTGACTACATAATTTCTATCAGTATATTCTCTTTCCAGAAATTTCTTTTAACCACTTTTTTGTGGCTGAAAACATCCAATTTTCTTCAGAGTGCAGTATCCAAAATTGAAAACCTGAGAAACGAAGCTTCATCATAAGATTCAAACCTGATGCTACCATTAAGAAGCATAATAATCACATCAATTTCTTAAGAAAGGCGAGTCATTATTTTAAATATTATTTTGTGACTTCTAGAATCAAGGTAATCTCTTTAATTCAATATATTTATGTACAGAGATCAACTAATTTTATTACACATTATATTCAAATTCTCATCTTATGGATTTTTGGCACAAATTTTCATTAATATTTTACTGGTCTCATAGCTCTTGAGTAATATAAACCCCAGGGTAGCAATGATTACAGGATTACTCAGCCAGAAAAAGTTTCTTTTACATTTGGAAACACCTCAGTACAAAAAAAGGTGAAATGATTAGTTCTAGTCAATAAACCTAGAACTTCTGCATCCCAGCCCTTTTCTAAGAATGATAGCAATTATTTCTTTCCAATAGAGCAAGAATAATAGTAAAAATCAGACTAAAATTTTATGAAGACTCCTGTGTAAACCTGACTCTACAAATCCTGACCACCCCATGGCAAAACAACAACAAACTAATTTCTGTCAATTTATGGGAGCTATAAGTCCAAGCTGTGTTCGTGTGAACACAGAATCATTATGAGACATTACAAAAGAAGCATTCTACTAAAGTAATCAGCCTCAGCTTATAAACACAGGAGTACAATGTGGATGACCAATACCTCCAGCCTCTGCTAATGCAGCCATCATTTCTCTCTCAGCCAAAACCACCAGTTGGTTTGCAACAAATAAGACAGTTAAGCTAGTTGTTTTGGTCATGTAGATCAAATTGCTGGGGTTCAAGGGAGCTAGTTAGTCCTATCCTTTTGCTGAATCAGTTGAGAAATGGGCCCAGAAGTCAAATGGAGATTAAAATATTAGATTTATTGCTAGAAAAGCTGGACTAGAACAGGCTGCTTGAACCTATGGCAAAGTTGGGGTTCCTGTTTCTCTTTCCTGCATTGTCCTAGACAGATGCATACCCGAGGGCCAGCCCTCTGCAAGGGCAGGGCTTGTCACCCGAGGAAGTGAAGAACGTGTATTCTGTGGAGAGGCCAGCTGAGAGAAGATGGATGCCAATAACTCAATACTCTTCCAGAAATCTCACTGCAAGAAGGAACCAGCAAAAGAAGGAAAGCAGAAGCTTCCATCTGAAACGACCAAGAGCCTAGAAGCTCCTAATTTATGGGCCAAGGCTGAAAAGGCAGAAGAACATGATCCCACCTACCCAAACATCTCATTACTTTGCAAAACAAGGGACTTAATTTTTCACTTTTCAGAAGTCATTCTTTAGGTATAGAAACAGAAATCGTTTTTATGCTTAGGACAGACTGTTTTTAAGATCATTTGAAATGCACTATTGAAAGGATGGCTCAGAAAGAGTTAGATAAACTATTTAACTTCATCAACCAGTGCTTTTTTGTGGAGATGACCAGATTATATTAACCTGAATTACTGAGTAAATCTACAGTGTCTCTTGCCTTTGATGCCAAGGTTAAGATTAGATACTTAAAAAACAGTGTGGTAAAAGGAAAAAGAAACAAAACAAAACAAAATAACAGTGTGGTAAAGGAAGCTTGGAAATAATTTTTGAACAGTGGTTCTCCATTCTGGCTGTACATTAGAATCACCTGATGAGCTTTAAAAAGTAAATATTAATGGCAATCCCCATTCCCAGAGGTTTCGATTTAATTGGTCTAAGATGTGGCTCAGACAGCTATATTGAAGATTCCCCAGCAGGACCTCCAAATTTATGAGGGCCTCTCCTTATGGCAGACGCAGCCCCAAGGCAGGGGGCAGGGTTTGGCCCAGGCTGTGAGCTCTGCCCCCCTCCTCAGCAGGGCCTCATTGCTCAGTCCTGTAGGGGAGGCGAGGTTACACCTCCATCCTCTCAGGGTCCCAACTGGGCCTAAGAGTTAAATTGACCTAAGATAGATTAACAGGAAAAAAAACAGACAAACTTATTTAACATAAGTTTTACATGGCACAGGAGCCCTTGTAAGGCATTGAAGACCCAAAGCAGTTAGAGTTAATCACTTTCATACTGAATTGGACAAAGAATAGTAAGTCGTGAAATGGGATGAGGCAAAGGACTCGGGCCGGGGTAGTTAACTGGGTAGAGAAGTGACTATGAAGGTAAGGGTTAGTTTAACAAGGTTCGTTTGTACAGATTTCCCTCAGCTCCAGCTTCCCGTCCTTGATGATAAGAATATTACTCCTTTTGGTAAACGAAGAAGATCTTTCACATGGGAATGTCATCTCCTGTTTTTAAGAAACAAAATAAAGGTCAGAATGATCTTCTGGCACCTGCTGTTTTTTTTTTTAAGTGCCTTTAATTTAAAATACAGCTGACCCTTGAACAACAAGGCTCTGAACTGTGAGGCTCATTTCTAGGCAGATTTTGTTCACTAATCGTGGATCGAAAATTCAGCATTGGAGGAATGTGGAACCTGCAGATGTGGGGGTAGACTTGACATAGATATGGGTTCTTCAGGGCCATCTGCAGGACCTGAGTATCCATGGATTTGGGTATGGGAAGGGGGCATTCCCCATGGATACTGAAAATTGACTGTAGTCATTATGCAAAAGCAGTGTATTTTGGGGTGGCGTATTTTTAATTCCTTCAATACAAAATTGGTATTCACAGGAGCCCTGCTCCCCAGGCCATGCTCCATAGATGTGAAAAGGAAAGCCCTGAGATGCTGAGTAACCTGGAAATAAAAAGGAAATATGGGTTGAGTAGAGCCACGAAAGTACTGAATTAGAAGCAGTGGACTGGGACCTAGTCTAAGGTCTCTCTCCTTCAAACTGTGTAACCTCAGACTTCCATTCTCTGCGTCTGTGTCTCCCCCTTTGTTAAAAAGTATAATGAAAGTGTACTGAGTCTCTGTTTTAGCTTTGGAGGACTCTAGATCTGGTTTTGTTTGATTTAATCCAAGTACAGGTGTGCAGAGTTTGTGTTAAAAACAGGTTTTCTGTTTCCAGAAAAGGTGCTAAAAGCAGCTTTTCCTCCCCAAATAAATGGCCTTTTACCCAGAGTCTCACCACTCCTGGCAGGATTCAAGGCATGCCCAAGGTGGAGAGGGTGTATGGAGCCATTCTGCTCACTGAGGATCCTCAGGGAAACTGGCTCCTTTCTTGCTCAAGAAAAGAGGGAACAGAACTTCCTCCCTTTGGCAGATTTTAGTAAACTTAGGTCTGGTAATCAGACTGGTGGTTTAATCAGTGGTTCTCGAACTTTAGAGTGCATCAGAATGACTCAGAGAGAGTGTTTAAACCCAGATTGCTGGCCTCCACCCCAGAGTTTCTGATTCAGTAGGTCAGCAGTGAGGCTTGAGAATGTGCTGTTTCTGCTGGTCTGGGGACCAAACTTTGAGAACACTGCTGTAGGCTGTCTTGGAAAGAGCCATTAGGTTCTCCATACTGTAAGGCAGTTGCAATGCCTTTGGGCCACTAATATCCTTCTGCAAATTTCTGAATCCATTAGTATTTTTTGTGAAAAATATGTCCACTCCTTAAGTTAGATAAATTTGGTATTCTATTAAGCCACAAGTACAAAAAGAAAAAAACAAACATGCACAAAAACTCTTGGCCTTTTATTTGACAGATTAATACCACAGATAAAGATCACATTGATATTTGTTTCCACATATCTTCTTTAATAGTTTTTAAAATTCCATATGGTGACTATTAATGTCTTTACCAATGTACTTTTTTCTCCACTTATAAACAAGAGACTAATTCACTTTTCTGCTATTGTAAATAATGCCTCAATAAACATGTTTAGGTGTAATATTTTTTTTCAGCATTTTGGATTTGCAAATGCAGCTACTGTCCTCCCAAGTGAAATTATCCTTTGTGCACATTTTAGAAAATTCTCTTCCCTACAAATCATACCCACCTTGCCCACCACAACCTCCCCAACTTCCAGTCCTGAGGCCTTGTTCAATTATGACTACACTACATATTCATTCTTTCAAACAATATTCACTGAGTACTTACTATGGTTCTGGGCTAGATGCTGGGGATACAGTGGTGGGCAAGACAATCATGGTCTCTACTTTTATGGAGCTTATCTATTGAGAGAGACGAGTGTGAGAAAAAGAAAGAGAAAGAGATCAAGTAATTGCAAGTTAAAATACTTAATAGAAAAGAAAAAAAAATGAGGTGTTGGGATAAAGGTCAATAGATGTGGGTGGTCACCAAGGAAGTCCTCTCTGAGGTGACATTTAAGCTGAAATAGGGAGTAGCTAGCCATGCTCCTGTGGGTAGAGCATTTCAGTTAAAAGAAAGGGCATGTGCAAAGGCACAGTGGTGGGCAAGAGTTCCAGGTAGAGAAATGAAAGAACAGTGCACCTAGAACTGAGGAACGGTGGAGAGAGAGGCAGGGTTCAATAGTAAAACGCTTTGTGAGTCATTGTGAAAAGTTAGAATGCTGTGCTCAGTGAAATAAATGATTTTAAGCAGGGGAATTAATGATCGGATTTTCGCTTTAAGAAGATCGCATTTGCTGTTGAGTGAAGAAAGGATTGGAGGAGGAAGGGGGGAGGTGGGGGGCCAATTAGACAGTTGTCATGGCTGCCAGGCAAACAAGGGGGCAAAATCGGACTAAGGCAGGATTGTGGAGCTATGAGCAAAGGACAGATGGCGAGAAGAGGAAATGTATTTGGAAGTGAACTGGGATTTCTTCATATGTGGGATAAGGGAGTGAAGGAAAGAGAGGATTCAGGATGACTCCTAGATGTCTGGCTTGAGTAATGGAAGGAGTAGTGATACAATCTACAGGCATGGATAAGATTTAGGAAGTGAGGAAGAGATGTCTCATGAGAAAAATGAAGTGGTGATTCCTGAGCAGTTTTCCAGGATCGCCCTCTGGAGTAGATTGAATTATGTCCCCTCCAAAACTCACTGAAGCTTGAATTGTGTCCCCCAAGACTTATGTATTGGAAACGTGGCCCTCACCGTAACTGTTAGGGGGTTGGAAAATCTTGTTATGGTGATTGAAGGGTAGAGCCTTGAAGAGGTGATTGGGTTGTGGGACCGCGCTGTAGTGAATGGATTAAAAATGGTGGTCAGGGTATAGTTCTGAGGGCTTTAAAAGAAGAGAGAAGAGAGTCTGTCTCTCTCTCTGCTTCCACCATCTTGCAATGTGAGACCCCTGGATCACTGTCATGACCACCTGATGGACTTTGGATTTCCATCCTCAGAAACTGTAAGCAATAAATTCATTTTCTTTATAAATCACTCAGTTTCAGGTATATATGTTATAAGCAACAGACATGGACAAATGTACCCTCTAAGGAAGCTGGCTGAGGGGGAGACTGTGGGGTCAACACCCACTTTTCTCTTCCTATCTCCATGATCTCTCTCTTGAGGTTCTTCTTCCCCAAACCAGGCTAGAGGGTTCAACAGTCTTCCCAGTTACCTAACTCTTGGGAGCACAGCCCTCCCGACTGCTCTTCCTTACTACCTACTTTACTCTTGAGATTTTTACTTCTAATCACAAAGAGATATTAAAAAGTTTTAACGTTCCAATGCCTGGCTCCCTTTGTATGTAGGAGCCCAGATAAGTTCTGTGCTTTGAGATTTTATTTCTGAAAGGGAACTTGCTATGGCTGAATGTTTGTGTCCCCCCAAAATTCACATGTTGAAACCTAAACCCAAGGTGATGGTATTAGGAGGTGGGGCTTTGAGGAGGTGATTAGGTCACAAGGGCAGAGCCTTCATGAATGGATCAGAGCCCTTATAGAAGAGGCTCGAGGGAGCCTGCTTGCCCTTCCACCACGTGAGGGCACAAAGAAGACACCATCCATCGGAAACAGGCCCTCACCAGACACCAGATCTGCCAGTGCCTTGATTTTGGACTTCCCTCCTCCAGAACTGTGAGCCACAAATTCCTGTTGCTTATAAATTACCCAGTCTAAGGTATTTTGTTATAGTTCGGAATGGACTAAGACAGGACTTTGCCAACTTCTCGATCTCATATTCTCTTGTTTTAAATCT
>NW_007732909.1:71658-105053 GCF_000696425.1 Galeopterus variegatus | reverse complement strand
GGAATGGACTAAGACAGGACTTTGCCAACTTCTCGATCTCATATTCTCTTGTTTTAAATCTTCCTCTTTGGACCCAGCCCTAGGTCTGGAGACTGTTTTCTCCTGGAACACTTACTTCATATGCTGTGGGCTTGTGAAGCCAATGGTTCCCTTCTCTTCTTAAGTATGCATATTAGTTTCCTAGCACTGCCATAACAAATTACTACAAACATGGTGGCTTTACACAACAGAAATTTGCTCTGGAGACAGAAAAGACCAAAATCAAGGTATTGGAAGGGCCATGCTCCCTTCCAAGTCTCTAGGGGAGGACCCTTCATTGCCTCTTCTAGCTTCTGGTAACCCCAAGCATCCCTTGATTGGAGCATCACTCCTGTCTTGCCTCCATCTTCACATGGCCTCCTTCCCTCTGTGTCTATGTCCACACTTCTCCCTTCTTATAAGAACACCAGACATAGTGGATTAAGGGCCCACCCTACTCCTCATTTTAACTTAACTAATTATTTCTGCAATAACCCTATTTCCAAATAAGGTCACATTTTAAAGTACTGCAGAGGCCAGGACTTCAACATATCTTTTGGGAGGACAAAATTCTACCCATATCCGTGTGCAATTTGCATTTCTTCTAATTAGAGACTCCATGACATCTATCTTCACAATTTCTCTACCCACCACAGTGGACCACAGTGAACCACAGTAGACTGGTTCCATTCAGGTATTTCTTCCCTGCTAGCCTCAGAAACTTCATGGGGTTCTAGAGGTGATGGATCTGTATAGCTTACCCCAGATTGTCCTATAATCAGGGTACCTGCTTCTAAATTTTTAATGTGAAAAATTATCACTAGACATGCAGAATGTTTGTGTTGGCCTGATCAGTGCATTTTTTCCATGCAGGCAATGTACATAGGAACTCGAATTATCAGACAGTTGCTTGGAGAGAATGGAAGAAGCTGGAGGTGTGGGGACGGGAGGCAGGGGTTTTACAATGTGGCCATTTGGGGGCATCCACCAGGACTGCACTAAGAAGGCTGTCAGAAGGGCCTCCACCTTTGGTCAGTGTTTAGATGGGCATTGCTGATCTTGTCTCTGACAAGTGATTTCTACCCCCTTGCCTGACCAAACCCTCCCCTGCCTCCATTCTTTAGATACATATTAATATCTTCAATCTGAGTAATGTCCATTCTGACTGCCTGGGGAGCCATTTGACTGCTTTAAGGTATTTGCTAATCTCTGATCCATTAGGAATTCATTTAGAATTTAACTCTCCAATGGCAACTCTATTTCTAAGATTCAAGNTCCATTAGGAATTCATTTAGAATTTAACTCTCCAATGGCAACTCTATTTCTAAGATTCAAGGGCCACAGGGACAACCACACTAAAGAACTGAGAAGTTGTCTTACCTTCAGAAAAGCAGAGAACATATTCTGATGGAACAGAGGAAAGGAAGGAAGAGGTCCCAGCAAGAGGGGGTGAGGGTGGGGGGCCTCTTTGTTGGGACAGTATACTGCAAATGCTCAGGAATATGGGGGGATAACAGGAAGACCCTAAGGAAAGGAGAGACTCAGATGGAGGGAGCTGGAGGTAACAAACAGGGAAAAGGAAGAGTAAAAACCATTCTTGAGTTTGCAATTTTCCCTAGGTCTGATAATTCCCTTCTGCCGCTTCACAAAGAGCAGCCAGTAAAACCTGAGATGACAACATGTTTTTTTGCCCTCGTAAAGCTGGGCTCAATTTGAGACAGAATATTAATGGCAAAGGCTCAATATCTCATTACCAAACCCCATGGGCATATAGTCCCCAGAAAAGATAAATATTTAAATAGATGATGACAATATGTATGATAATTTATAGTCTGCATTACACATGCATGTTTATTGAATCTTTTATTTGAAACTAGTTCTTTGGAGTGAGATTTCCAATAATTATATACATATATATTTTAAATTCTGAACTCAGGATTTGAGGATCATTAAGCCCATATAAGCCTTCAAAAAAAGAGCAGCTTCCTTATTGATTTACCCAGCACAGGCAATACAATGTCTAGATTCTTCTCCTTTTTTCTTTCAATTCATTGAGTAAAAATAGATTGAGGCTTACCCCAGTTTTCTCAAAATCTCGCTTGAAGGTGAACTTGAGGTCACCTTAATGGCTATTTTACAATGTGGCCATTTGGGGGCATCCACCAGGACTGCACTAAGAAGGCTGTCAGAAGGGCCTCCACCTTTGGTCAGTGTTTAGATGGGCATTGCTGATCTTGTCTCTGACAAGTGATTTCTACCCCCTTGCCTGACCAAACCCTCCCCTGCCTCCATTCTTTAGATACATATTAATATCTTCAATCTGAGTAATGTCCATTCTGACTGCCTGGGGAGCCATTTGACTGCTTTAAGGTATTTGCTAATCTCTGATCCATTAGGAATTCATTTAGAATTTAACTCTCCAATGGCAACTCTATTTCTAAGATTCAAGGGCCACAGGGACAACCACACTAAAGAACTGAGAAGTTGTCTTACCTTCAGAAAAGCAGAGAACATATTCTGATGGAACAGAGGAAAGGAAGGAAGAGGTCCCAGCAAGAGGGGGTGAGGGTGGGGGGCTTCTTTGTTGGGACAGTATACTGCAAATGCTCAGGAATATGGGGGGATAACAGGAAGACCCTAAGGAAAGGAGAGACTCAGATGGAGGGAGCTGGAGGTAACAAACAGGGAAAAGGAAGAGTAAAAACCATTCTTGAGTTTGCAATTTTCCCTAGGTCTGATAATTCCCTTCTGCCGCTTCACAAAGAGCAGCCAGTAAAACCTGAGATGACAACATGTTTTTTTGCCCTCGTAAAGCTGGGCTCAATTTGAGACAGAATATTAATGGCAAAGGCTCAATATCTCATTACCAAACCCCATGGGCATATAGTCCCCAGAAAAGATAAATATTTAAATAGATGATGACAATATGTATGATAATTTATAGTCTGCATTACACATGCATATTTATTGAATCTTTTATTTGAAACTAGTGCTTTGGAGTGAGATTTCCAACAATTATATACATATATATTTTAAATTCTGAACTCAGGATTTAAGGATCATTAAGCCCATAAAAGCCTTCAAAAAAAGAGCAGCTTCCTTATTGATTTACCCAGCACAGGCAATACAATGTCTAGATTCTTCTCCTTTTTTCTTTCAATTCATTGAGTAAAAATAGATTGAGGCTTACCCCAGTTTTCTCAAAATCTCGCTTGAAGGTGAACTTGAGGTCACCTTAATGGCTATCAAAACCAATTCTTATTGCCAAGCTTGGAAAACTTTTCCCTATTCTCAGTTTGAAATTCTGTCTTTGGAGGAACTTTAACCTCTTTCTGACTTCTAATTAGCTTTTCTTCAATGACAATTGTTCGGTGGAAAGAGAAGAGAGTCACACAGGTTGCCTGAGGCACGCAGGTTGCAAAAGCAATAGGATTCCACTCCTCTTTTCCTCTGAGGTAATTCTAGGGATTAATACTGTTGTCATGAAAATATCCTTTGGAACCAAGCTTCCCAAAGAAGATATTGACGTATACAAGCGGACGCGATTCCCAGATGGGCCACTGGTTGATGGATGCTGATCCAAGCACCTACACGTTCACAGATTTGTCTTCAGTGANATGAAGAAAGGACACTGACATAAATATAGAAAATGTTTATTGAATTCAAGCCGTCACCTTTTGAGAAAAACACAATCTGCTTACAGATTTAAACTGGTAGTTTTTAAAGCTCCCAATCATTAAAGTTGCAGAAAATCTTGAAGTCCACTCTCAGCCAGGCATCTCTTTATAAACAGTTTTATCGAATTTATGAAATGTCATATTTTCTGGGCAGGCTCTTCCTTTCTTTCTCTTTCTTTTTTTTTTCTTTCACATGCTCACCTCTCATAAATAATCTTTTTCTAGGATGAAAACTCAATTACTAAGGAGAGCAGTGAGCTTCAGTACAGGAGAGACATGCATTTATTATTAGTCTCATTAAATGTCTTCCTGGATGTTTTCTCCAGCAAAGTTCCTGGTATACTGCTGGATGACTACCCAAAATGCTGTTGCAATTGTGGGATTATATGATAGAAAAGTAATTTAAAAATCAATTCCCTTTGCCATTTACTCTAAGAGATACTTACTTGTTTTGTATTGTTTTTAAATGTGGTCAAATGAAAGAAGCTTTCTCTGGCTCTCATCGCCCTCCAAGTCACAGGTCATACCTTCCTCTCACTCAAGTTCTGTTTATGAGAATGTCAAATATTTTTGGTATGTCTTTTCTTTTTTTTCTTTTTTATTCCTCCCTTTCTGAAGCAGGGCTAAGAAGTTGCTTGTGAATTTTTCCCCACGTTACAGTTTACATCTTACTAAATATTTCCATATTTTCTTATCTCCGCCTGCATTTTACTTTTCTGCACAAATACAAACGAAAATGAGTACATATTTTTTAAATGTAGGAGCAGTGTCAGCTCTGCAAAGGAAGTAAATATGCTTGAAATTCCAGTAACTTTCCTCACCCGGAACAAAGCAGAATGACAAATAATTTGACTTAGACATTTTTACTTAGAAGATAAACATTTCCTTTAAATGGATGATTTCAAATTTTTCATTATTGTTATTACCATATTTTGGGGGCAATGCAGGTTTTTTNATTCTTGAGTTTGCAATTTTCCCTAGGTCTGATAATTCCCTTCTGCCGCTTCACAAAGAGCAGCCAGTAAAACCTGAGATGACAACATGTTTTTTTGCCCTCGTAAAGCTGGGCTCAATTTGAGACAGAATATTAATGGCAAAGGCTCAATATCTCATTACCAAACCCCATGGGCATATAGTCCCCAGAAAAGATAAATATTTAAATAGATGATGACAATATGTATGATAATTTATAGTCTGCATTACACATGCATGTTTATTGAATCTTTTATTTGAAACTAGTTCTTTGGAGTGAGATTTCCAATAATTATATACATATATATTTTAAATTCTGAACTCAGGATTTGAGGATCATTAAGCCCATATAAGCCTTCAAAAAAAGAGCAGCTTCCTTATTGATTTACCCAGCACAGGCAATACAATGTCTAGATTCTTCTCCTTTTTTCTTTCAATTCATTGAGTAAAAATAGATTGAGGCTTACCCCAGTTTTCTCAAAATCTCGCTTGAAGGTGAACTTGAGGTCACCTTAATGGCTATCAAAACCAATTCTTATTGCCAAGCTTGGAAAACTTTTCCCTATTCTCAGTTTGAAATTCTGTCTTTGGAGGAACTTTAACCTCTTTCTGACTTCTAATTAGCTTTTCTTCAATGACAATTGTTCGGTGGAAAGAGAAGAGAGTCACACAGGTTGCCTGAGGCACGCAGGTTGCAAAAGCAATAGGATTCCACTCCTCTTTTCCTCTCAGGTAATTCTAGGGATTAATACTGTTGTCATGAAACTATCCTTTGGAACCAAGCTTCCCAAAGAAGATATTGACGTATACAAGTGGACGCGATTCCCAGATAGGCCACTGGTTGATGGATGCTGATCCAAGCACCTACACGTTCACAGATTTGTCTTCAGTGACAACTCTCACAAGGAGAGTCATTCTTACACGGACTCTTCATAGACAGCCTATTACAGATCCCCCCAAATCCCCACAGTTAGTGCCTTCCTGAGTCAAGTACTTTCCCATTAGATGGGGAAATGTTCTTCAAGTGGAAAAGGAATTTTCCATTCATTTGGACGTGGCAGAATGACTGGCAGAAGATGCATTGTCTCAAAAGACTCCATTCCAAAAAAAGTTCTTTGCTGTACTTTCACATTCCTAAAAGACCCAGTCAAGTGATTTTTTAAAAATTAAGGATGAGTTTGTTCTCCAAGATAAGTTTATCCTTTGATTCATTCAGCAATTATTTACATGGTATCTACTATGTATCAGGAAAAGGTACTAGATTTAAAGTATAACTTTCATTCTCATTGAGCTTACATTCTAGTGAGGAAGACGGATAATAAGCAAGAAAAGACACAAATAAATCCAATAGTTTCCAGGAGTAATAGGCTTTAAAAAAAAATGAACGAATAGGATAATTGGAGGGTAACTGGAGAAGGAAATTTTTTATAGGGTGATCATGGAGGAGCACCCTGAAGAGGTGACATTTGAGCTGAAATCTAAGAGGAGAAGACGGTCATGAGAAGTGAAGGAAGTCTTCCAGGCAGAGGGACTGTTCAAGCAAATATCTTGAAGCCAGAGAGAGCAGAAGTGGACTCCGTAGAACGCAAAGGAGCCAGCATGCCTGACTAAAGGTGAGGTGAGAACAGAGAGGAGCTTTTCCATGGGAGACCTGCTAGCCTATGGTTAAAGGCTTGGAGTTTTCTAAGGGCAATGAGGGAGCCATTGAAGGATTGTTAATCTTCCTTTACAATTTCACGTTTATGGTTAAGGTAACTCATTTGAACTATTCATCATACAGTCTGTGTTAATACCTTTCAGGTGTTTCCACTAAGTTGCATGATTTTTCTTTTTCACATTTTTTTTCTTCTTCAGTCTTTCTACAAACTGCTACTGTGTTTATGTATACCATTTTTCCTGGTTAGAAATAAAAATTTTAGCATTTAATATGTGGCAGGGTTGTATAAGCTACTTCTTGTTTATTTGGGATACTCTCTAATATCAATTTAATGTTTGAAAAGTAAGAAATAACATTGAAATAATTTTTAAAAACAAGTTTATTGGTAAATCTGATTAACTTGGAGAATTGTTTATTTGGCCAATTGTCATTGGGTGAATTAAATTTCTATAAACTGGCATTTGGCAAGTTGATTTTTAGATAATTCACCCAGAAATGACTCAACTTCCATTAGTTTTTTAAAAAAATTAATGAGCATACTGGTGGAGTAGGCTAAATAATACCCTTCCCACCTTCCCAAAGATGTTCACATCCTAATTCCTGGAACCTAGGAATTTGTTGCCTTACATGGCAAAGGGGCTTTGCAGATGTGACTAAATTAAGGAGTTTGAGATGAGGAAATTAACCTGGATTTACCTGGTGGACCCAGGGGTCCTTATAAGAAGAGAGAAGGAAAGTCAAAGTCAGACAAGAAGATGTGATGATAAAAGCAGAGATTGGGGTGATGACGCTGCTGGAAGGGGGCCAGGAACCAAGGAATGAAGGCCACTTCTAGTAGCTGGAAAAAGCACAAAAGCAGATTCTCCCCTAGAGCCTCCAGAAGGAACACAGCCCTGCCAACCTATTGGTAACTTCTGACCTCTAGAATGGTATGATAATAAATTTGTGTTGTTTCAAGTCACTAAGTTTATTATAACTTGTTTACAGCAGCAATAGGAAACTAATACAACTGGAATGGGAAAGAGATTTTCAAATTGAAGTCCTTTTTAATGAGTAAGGTTTCTGTAAAAAATTTTTTTACATTTTTTTGAGGGCATTTAAAAAAAATCAACTTCTTTATAGTACTTTTCATAAATTCTCTTCCCTTTGGGAATTTTGGCTCCCAAGTGAAATAGTACAACCTTAGGGCAGCTGAGAAAAGGTAGGCCTAACTACAAGAAACTTTCTGAGAAGTTTCTCAAGCCTAAAGCCCCAGCCAGGCCTCAGGCAATTAAGAGACCCAAGACTTCAGGTCATAGTTGGACCTGAGATCTCAAATTACGTCATTAGACTGTTTTTCTCTCCTCAACTCTCAAGCGAGCTCTCTTCTGTATGTCAGGCATGATAGCCACAGAAGCCCAATACACATCTAATTAAGATAGCAACACTCCGAATCAAGAGGAATTAGGATACCTGTGGCAGAAAGATCCGAGCTCTCTTCTGTATGTCAGGCATGATAGCCACAGAAGCCCAATACACATCTAATTAAGACAGGAACACTCCGAATCAAGAGGAATTAGGATACCTACCTGTGGCAGAAAGATCCAGGAAGACTGTGATTGACCTAGACTGGATCACATGACCAAGCTGGATTCATCACTGTGGCCAGGGAAATAACACTGTGATTGGCTAGTCTGGGAGATGATGTACTCTGATTGGTTTTTCTGGGAGTTGTGCCTACCCCTGTGGCAGGAAGTTGGGTCAGCTTCAACCAAACCTCACAGGATAGGTTCCCCATAGAAATGAGAGTTAAAAATTAAATAGTAATAAAGAAACAGAAATAAAAGACCATGTAATGGTGGGGTGGGGGCAGGGGGGTGTAAAGAAAAAGAAAAAAGGCTGTTTATGACTTTCTAGTTCTTGGATAGTTCTTTCTAGTTCTTCTCTCTTCTTATAAGGACCCCTGGGTCCACCAGGCTAGCTCTTCAGGAGACCTAGCCACATTGCCTGTGGATACAGCAGTATCCTGCGTGCTTCCAATACACTCTCCCATTTCCTTAAGTCAAGAGTATTTATATTCTTGGCATTCAAATGATTCCTGACCAAGGAAGACCAAAATAATGTGCCTTTAAAGAACTGAAGTATCAGGGAATGTTTTGTTGATAACAGTGTTAGTTCTGTGGTAGAATCCTTTCTCTCAGTAATAGTCCCCGGTTTTCTTTGGGGAAACAATCTCAGTTCCCTTGTTTTGGGTGAATCTGGCCAAACCAAAGTTCCGGGGGTTGGACATGTGACTTAGGCTTGCCAATCAGCATATCCATTTCCTTGGCTTCAGTGATTGGTACAAGGATGGGCAGGTAATCCAAGGCTCCAAATTTTTGTGGACTGTTGAGAGAGACTCTTTCTGTTGAAATAGGAGTGGCAATGACATAAGAGCTGCTAGAATCCATCCTATCACCATCAAGGAAAAGCCTGCCTGAGGATGGAACAAAATAGATCAAGAAATGGAGAAGGCAAGACTGTTGAGCTTGATGATTTAGTTTGAGCACATGGATCTAGCTGTGCTGAGTCAACTCCTAGACTTTATGCTTACGTAAACCAACAACAACCCTTATTTGCTTACACTAGTTTGAGTTAGATTTCAATCACTTACCACTGAAAAAGTTTTACCAATATTTTAACCTATATATCTTTTCAGTTATTGCCTTAGTTATTCTTGCATTGGTTAATTCATAGTTATGCAACAAATTATGCCTAAACTTAGTTTCTTAAAACAACAATGATTTTTTTTTTCATGATTCTGTGGGTTAAATGGGCAAGTCTTCTTGCTTAGGTTCACCTTTGCCTCTGCATTCCACTGGTGTACCAGGTGAGGATTGGGCTTAGCTCCTCATGTGGTTGTCCATCCTCAAAGAGGCTAGACTATAGTTATTTCACATGGCAGTCTCAGGGCAGTGTTAAGGGCAAGACCCAATACACAAACACTTATCAAATTTCTGCGTGATAGATGCCCCATTGGTCAAAGCAGATCTTATGACCAAGCCCAGAGTTAGTGTGTGAGAGGATTAACATAGCATGGATATCAGAAGGATGATACTTCAGGAGGCCATTAATGCAACAATTTACCAAATTATTTAAAAATTTCAAAGTGCATTCAAGTACATTAGCTTATTTAAGCATCATAATAGCACTATGAAATACTCAAAACCAGTATCGTTATTGTATTAGTCAGGGTCCAGTCAAGAGATAGAAATACCATGAGAAATTTGAACAGGAAAAATGTAACATAAAGAATTATTAACTGGTAATAGGGAATTAGCAACGAGGAGGAGATAAAAGAGAATCTGAAGAGTAATCTACGGGTCAGGGAGAGTAGCCAAGAAAAGAATAAATGTAGAAGGTAGGCCAAGATTTAAATCTTACTGGGAGTGGGAGGAGCGTGCCTGTGGCCCAGTGGGTGGTGGACAGTGTGCTGAGTTCTCCCAGGCTAGAGCTGGTTATCACCTGTTGAGCTGAACCAGGAGCCTCTCACCAGAGTGCCAGTAAAACTTGCAGGAATATGGGTGCCCCTGGCTGTCCTATATACATGCCATTTGCAGCTCTGACATGGGAGCAAGAATTAAAAAATAACACTGGAACCAGGAGAAGCCTCTTTTATCTGCAGTGTCCCTACAATACTCACTACTGACAAAGTTTTACATAGTGTCAGCTGAAAAAGGAGTATATTTTTAGGGTCCAACTCCAGTATCACAAAGCAGGGCAACACAGGGACTGAGAAGCAATACATTGATAACTGTTACAGTCCACCCCTTTGGCTTCTTCACTTCCAAGTACCCCCACTTACAGACATTTGAACTCCTACACAAAACAAAACACCTCTATATTTCCATCTAACAAAATATAGTTTTCCTTCATAAAAATGAGGAAGTGCTCACCCTTTTCTCAAAATGAGGAGATGCACAGTCCCAGTAGTAATTGTATCCATTGCTGGTTATATCAATAGTTCTAAAGTTCAGTCACAATGAGTATTTTGTTATCTAAATACTAAATTATAAAGTTAACCTCCAACAATTTATGTATAAAATAATAGTGAGAAGAAGCGAGAAGAGCATGTTTATAATACAGTAGTCCCCCCTTGTCTGCAAGGGATATGTTCCAAGACCCTCCAGTGGATGCCTGAAATCTCAGATAGTACCAAACCCTTTTACAATGGTATTTCAGAAAGTTCCTAGAAAAATAGACTTAAAATCTTTCCATGAGCTTTTTGAAGTACCCTCGTATATTATGTTTTTTCCTATACACTCATACTTATGATAAAGTTTAATTTATAAATTAGGCACAGTAAGAGATTAACAACAATAACTAATAATAGAACAATTAAGTAAAATAAGGGTCACTTGAACACAGGCTCTATGATAAAAGCAGCAGTCTATCTGATAATTCTAAGTGACTAGCAGGTGGATAGCATAGACAGCATGGATGTTGGACAAGGGGATGATTTACTAACTGGTGGGATGGAGCAGGAGGCACAAGATTTCATCACACTACTCAGAACAGTGTGCAACTTAAAATGTATAAATTGTTTATTTCTGGAATTTTCCATTTAATATTTTTGGACTGCAGTTATCTACAGCTAACTGAATCACAGAAGGCAAAACCACACATAAGGGGGGACTACTGTATAGAAATGAGTATATAAGTATAATGAGCAAAGGGAAAATATGCAAAGCTACTACAGTCCCCACTTATGTAATGAGGCCATGGTTGATAATCTTGACTTCCTTCTTCCACAATTCATTCTATATTTACTTTGCCTTCTAACAGAACCTCAGAGGGTTAGGGTTCTTTACCTGGTGAAATTACCCAAACCTTCATTCCCTAAGGGTCTGAGTTCTCAGTCATCCTGCTTTTTGTTTGCTTGTTTCTATAGTGTTCTATTAAGCTTTACTACTGAGCACAGAAGTACTAAGTGGAGTTCTAGAAAATCCTCTGTGTTCCAGACATAGTCCCCCATTGTATAGCAGCATCTCAATTTCTTCTTGGTAATTGGAATCGATTATTTCAGCCAGTGGAAGTAGCACAGATCACTCCAAATGGCTAGGTGGCAGTCCCATCTTCCAGTAAGCTGCAGTATTATCACAAAGCAGGGCAATGAAGGGCAGATTTGGAGCTGAGAGATAATAAATTAATCACTGGCATGAAATGGAGTGTTTTTCAAATGAGAAAACTATGATTCAGAGAGGTGAATTGATGTGCCTCACATCACCTGCTAACAAAGAGGCAGGGTCCAGGACTTCAGCCCAGGTCCCCAGATCTCAGATCTGAATGTTCCTTTTGGCTCCTTTAGGATGGTAGTTCAAGTAGACTGGATCAATTACCAGACATGGAGCTATAAGACCTGGGTCTGAAGTCTACTGTTTACTCACTGTGAGACCTCAGGCAACTCACTGAACTATTCTGAGCCTCAGTTTTCTCAGTTGTAAAGCCGGGATACTAGTCCGCAGTCGACAGGATTAGAATGAGAAATGAATGAGTTAAAGGTCTGTGAAAGTGCTATGTAAACTCTAGCAGATTATACAAAGCTAAGGTATCATTAGCAAGGATTGTACAGACTCTCAATTTACTGCTTACCCACAGAAAACTTTGATTAATTCCTTAGCACCTCATCACTTATGAAAAATGACCTCTATTAAGGGAATTTGTGGCCACCCAGGCTGCAAACCTGGTGAATTCTAACATCAGCAGGAAATGCAGTACAAGTGGGCGTGGTCCAAGGTGGTAGGAATTGATAGAGTTCTTTGGCTCAGTAATCTCTGAATCTCAATTATTTTTTGCCAAATATTTCTTTAAAGTCATTTTGGGAAATGGCTCACTGCCTTTTTCTATTTTGTTAGATCTAAGAACCTCATTAAGTCAGACTATCAGTGATGCATTGTCAGCAGGAGGAAAAAGGGGAAAATCCTCTTTCCGTGTTTGATCATGAAAACCTTTCTAACAAACCCAAGACAAACACATTCCACTCCTGCTGCCTATTCACACGAGATTAACTATTGTGCCTGCTCACAATATTCAATCATCATTTCCCACCCATTTAAGAGCTGCTTACATGAATTAGAAAATGGGGAACAGCAGGCTCCACTGCCTCTTTCCAAATTCTCAACACTAGAAATATGGCTTAATTAAATGCAATTAGGGCACTGACACTATTTTTATTAAGAAAAGAAGAAGCTAAAGCTCTTCTCCGAAATAAAGAAAAACAGAGTAGGAGAAATTAATGCTTATTACCATTCTGTATTACCCAGTCCAAGCTGCTCCCAGTTTTTTGTTGTTGTGCATTTCATAGATCATTATTTGCAGTCCTAAGAAACACCTGTACATCATTTCTTGCCTTTAGTTTCCATTGATGTTCCCCACTGATAACAAGCGGTTGAATATGTTTGAAGGGAAGAGCACAATTTTATATGCTCAGTCCAATTTATGAAAATGTCCTTTTCCACATAGTTTTCAGGAAAGTATTACATCATGAAAGTGGAACTACTCTCTTAGTCTGAGTGCCTAGTTTTGTGTCTGGTAGACAGGCACACAATAAATAATTTGTTGAATGAGGGTCTTTGGAGTCATATCATGGCCTATTATCAAGGAAAGAATCTTATAAGAAGAACTCAAAAGGAGGCCCTAAACTTTTCAGATGTCTGCCTTCTGTCCCTGTTTCTCAACCAGCTCCAAACTGTGGAAGGGAAAGGGGTTGTTTATTAAACGCCTAAACTTAAATCACCAAATATAAGACTTTTAAATTTTTGACATCTTAGTTAACATTTTTTTTTTTGGCAGCTGGCTAGTGTGGGGATCCAAACCCTTGACCTTGGTGCTATCAAGACTGTGTTCTAACCAACTGAGCTAACTGGCCAGCCCTTATTTTTTTAACTATTTTTTTTTCTTTTTGGCAGTTGGCCAGTACAGGAATTGAACCCTGGACTTTGGTGTTTAAACCAAGATTTTTTTTTTTTTTTTTTGTCTTTTGTCTTTTTCCATGTCCGGCAACGGGATCGCAACCCTCAGCGCTGCCCCCGCGCCTCGCCCAGCCAGTGAGCGGGAACCGGTCTGCATGTGGGATCCGAACCCTCGGGCGGGAGCGCCGCCGCGCTTCCCAAGCGGCGCACTATCCAGTGTGCCACCAGGCCGGCCCTTAAACCAAGATTTTTAAAAGAAACAGTCTTCCCCCCATCATAAAAGTAATAAATGGTCATTGTAATTTTTTTTTTAAATATAAGGAACAAAAAAGAAGATAAAAACCACTTACAGTTTCAAACCAAGATATATTTTTAACATGTGGTGTATTTTCTCTCTCTCTCTCTTTAGGGTTATACAATACATGGTTTTGTATTCAGCTTTTCTACATAATATATTTTGAACACTTTTTCCTGTCATCATATGGTATTAGGAAACAAAATTTTTAGTAAATGCTTTACATTCCATTCTATGTTTGTATATATGTGCATACGTGTGCTCCCTCAGTGTGTGTCTGCATAAACACACACACACACCCCTGAATAAGACTTGCTAATTCTGTTGCAAAAATAGTCTCCAGAAAGTTTAAAAGTTTAGACTGCCCATTTAGGAGGTCCACTTTTCTGCACTCTCTGAAATACTTTGTTTCAATATTTTTTTTCTGCTCTTTGCCAATTTTATACAAAGAATTAATATTATATTAATGTACTAATTTGCATTTCACTGAATGGGAGGTTGAACATTACTTTCCAATTTTGTTGTTAAAATTTTGGGTTTTTTTTCTTCTATCAACTTTTTGTTCATGAACTACGCTCTTTTTCTGCAGGCAGGCTTACATTTTCATACTGTGTGGTTGTTAGAATACTTTACATAAAACGTATTTACCATTGTGTCATTTCAAGTTTCCTATTATTTGCTTTAAATTTGATTTTTAGTGTTTTAAAAATTTCTTTATTATGGAAAATTTCAAATTTTCAAAGGTATTATATTCTATATGCAACACTACAGAGAATAGTAAAATAAACCTCCATGAACACATGACCCAGTTTCGATGATTATCACGGTCAATCTCACGTCTTTTCTTCTTCCCATTCTCTCTCTCATGCTCTAGATTATTTTGTAGTAAATCCAAGATATCAAATAATTTTAACAGTAAATATTTCTGTATGTGTATATTTTTAAAGCCTAATAACAGTACTACTATCACACCAAAAAAAAAAAAAAACAACTTACAATAATTCCTTAATATTATTAAATATCTAGTTAGTATTTATTTATATTTTCCTGATAAATATATAATCACATATCATTGGATTGTCAAGTTAGACTCACACAATCAAAGATCATACCCACTATCAAACTCCACGAATAATTTCAACAACATAGGCAATCAAGAGGCTCAGATAAACCATAGAGAGCCTCTGGGGCTGAGCAAACTCGCTGCTGGGGTGGCTCTCAGAAACCTGGCAGAACCATGACCAATACTGAGGAAAGTGGAAATGCCTGAGTTGCCCCGACAGATGCTTGAGGAAGGGATGCTAAGGGACAGAGGCTAAGTCAGGCAGGCATGCTGGAATGGACACTTAATGTTAAGGCTAGAACATCCACCAGAGGATTCTGATCCTTGGAAGGCCCCCAAGGGCATGCCAGTGACCCAGACCTTTAGAATGTGCTGGTGAGGGGTGCCAGCGTTGCTAGTACATTCCATGGTCGTGCTCCACTGTAGACCAGGACTGAAGGTAGGAAAGATGGCTTTGTTAATATCCATAGAAATGATGGGACCCTGAAGTAACAGAGGAGAGGTGGCTCAACCACCAGAAGCCAGAAGGCCCTAATTACTGTTGTGACCAGCTGTGTAGAAGGGGCAGCCACGGGGGCTTGACCCTCAAGGAGTTATGGAGATAACTGAGCGTGGCATCTGTAGGGGCAAGAGAGACAGGATGCCACCAAGAGCAATGCTTAACGTCTGTAACCAAAAAAGTTACAGATGTGACCGTAATGAAGGAGCAGTGTAAGAAAGTGCCTGTCTCGTGTTTCTTAATCAGAACCCAGTGTTATTTATTAAATAGTATTTGCCAATAACTCAAACATGTTTTACTAAGGATTAAGCAAAGAGAGGCAGAGAGCAAGCTTTCTCTGACAACATTTGAGCACTAGCTCCCTTCTTTTCCTCTGAATTTTCTTTTGCTGATTCTCCATCTACAAACTAGTTGTCCTAAATAAACCTTGTTGACCTCATCTGTGACCCACCCCGCAGCCACACATTAGCAATGGAAAGAGTGGCTTCATACACTTCAAAATCTGACAGAACAATCACAAACCTCTTGATCAATTACCCCCATACTCTCCTGGAAATCACACTCAGCACTTCATCTCACTCAGCTCCCACAAAACCCAACCCCAGAACTTTTGGTGAGCAGTATACATTTCCCTGAATGCACCATGAAGAAACCTAAGGAAGACCACATGACAAGCCATAGTGTAAAACTTCATCAGCATGCCCACCTTTGTGATCTGGAACCTGCTTACTTAAGCTTCTTCACTACTCTTTACCTTGAACTACAACTTGTAGCCACGTGCAGTTCTTGGAAGTTTCTATGCTCTAGCTTTCTTATCTTTTTCACTGGTTATTCTCTCTTGCTAGAATATTCTTCCTGCCTCCACTTCCCCAAACGGGACAATTTCTGATCATCTTCTAGGAGTCATTATAGGTTTCCCTCTTTTTCAGGAGTTTTCTCTGTCTATCTATCTCCAAGTCTAGATTAGGTATCCTTCCTCAATATTCCTCTCATGATCTCCTCTGCTTACTCCTTCTATCAGCCAGGGGCCCTGCTGGAAACAAATGGTGCATTTAGAGAGTTAAGGGAACCAAGAAAGCTTGACGAAGTATCTAGAAACCAGAAAAAGTAAGAAGCCGTCTCTACCCCGAAGCTTAATGGAGCAAAGGGAGATAATGGTGTTATTGACACCCACTCAGGGCCGTGAAGGAGGAATTGCCCAATAGACATTGTAGCTAGAGAGGACCCTAAGAACAGCCAGAAGTGAGGCCAGGCAGGGCTGGGGGGCTAGGGAATAAACACCCTTACTTCTCTCTCCTTCCAGTATCCATCCATAGGCTGTACCAAACCAGAAGTTAAGAGGGCAAGAAAGCCTGGTCAGTCTCCTGGGGCACCGGGTTTGACAGAGAGGTGTCGAGAGTAGATGACAAGTAGAGAACAGCCACCATATTCCTACTGTAGCCCTTTATCAACGGGTGCTGGATTTGCCGATTTGCTTATTTCAGCTCCCTGAAGTTCCTATGAAATGCCTTGTATCAGTAAATGCTTGATAAATAAATATGTAGGTCATTCAATACACATATCAGGAGATGTAATACACATGATTAATTTTCATGTTATTCCCCATTGCCTAGCGTGTGGAAAGAAGGAATGGAACGAACATTTCTGAAATAATTAATTACTGACAGGCAGTGTAGGACATGGCTAAGAACACAGACTTTGTAGCCACACTGCCTAGGTTTAGGTCTGGTTCCTCCTGGGTGACCTTGGGCTAGTTTTCTGTACCTAGTTTCCCAATCTAAAAATGGAAGCATCAATAGACCTCCCTTGTAGGAGTTTTGTGAGGATTGAATGATTTAATATACGTGAAATGCTTGGAATAGTATTAGCCAATAGTAAGCATCCTAAAAATGTAAGGTGCTTATTATTAATGAAATTATAATGTAATCCTATGAGGTGTTATAATTATTGGTATTGTTATTTAGGGTTACAACTGTGGTCCATCTTGAAGGAAGCTGCTTTTCTGATATTTAGGTGCTTCTGAGTCTTTGGACAAAATAGTAAGCATCCTAAAAATGTAAGGTGCTTATTATTAATGAAATTATAATGTAATCCTATAAGGTGTTATAATTATTGGTATTGTTATTTAGGGTTACAACTGTGGTCCATCTTGAAAGAAGCTGCTTTTCTGATATTTAGGTGCTTCTGAGTCTTTGGACAATATTCTCACAGTATTGTTATCAAGGCAATATACATATGCATAGTGGTATCTATTGAATCTGGTGCATATACCTCAAAAGGAAAGTGCTGTGAAAAAATGTACAGAAAATGACTCATTGGTTTCCATCTCTGGTGCAAAGCTGGCAGCTGTAGCAAATCCATGAAATTATGGCTTTTGGGTCGGACAGAATTATGATGCTTTAAATCTCATCTCCCCCAATTACTGGCTGTGTAGTCTTAAGAAACTTCTTTATTGCTCTGATCCTCAGAGAATTCATCTGTAAAACCAGAGAAAATGGCATTTACTTTGCAGGTTTGTTCTAAAATTAAATGAGGTTAAGCACATTAGCACGTGCAAAGGCCATGTTTGTTTGGCCCACGGTAGACATTGAATATGTGTTTTACTTTTATCTTTCAGAGAAAACTTTAAAGGATACTTTACAGATAAAATCAAAATAAAAAATAGAAATAATTAGTCAATAAGTATTTACTGAACATTTACTATCATGAACTCCAAAGTACGCTGCTGTTATTTGAGAGCCAGGTCAACCTCATAATAACTGGGTGACCTTTGGTGAGTCCTTAACTTCTTGGTGTTTAGTTTTCTCATTTGTAAAATGGGGATAATAATACTAACCATCTCATAGAGTTGTTTCAAAAATTAAATAATTTATAGTATGTGAAGTAATTAGAATAATATCTGGCATCTATCAGCACTTAAGTGTTAGCTTCTCCTCTTGTCATTGTTGATGTTATTTGATCAAGGAACAAAATTAATCACTTGGGGAGATACTAAGCTGCTTTATACAATGCCACTGCCATCAAGAAGACTGTGATCTTCAACCTGAGAAGCTGCTTTAAAGGAACCATGTCTGGGCTGTACGTTTACATTGCTAGAAAGATTTTCTTTGATGACCTTCAATCTAGTCAAACTCTCAAGATAAACCATGCCCTAAGATTCCCAGTTCACCATAGTGTCAAAGCCTGGTGCTTTCCCTACCCTCTCTTTGCCAAAGGTTTTACTTAGGCCCTCGTAGAGGGAGAGACTGGGTCTTCCAATACCCATAGCCACAGATGAGAAAAATGACGAAGGATTTTTCCCAAAGGGGCCTCATAGGTGCATTGAGCAATCCGTGTAAATGCAACAAAACTGGACTGATTAGTGGTGATGAAGAGCCTGGGAAATATGAACAGAGCAAATGGTGACACATCTGAGACAAGATAGCAGCACACGTATTCAATTCTACCGTGGCTTTGTTGTCATAAAAATTTTTAGTGTCAAAGATCTGGCACATCAACATCAGCATCATTAATTAATATTAACTAAGTGTCCGAAGTCTGCTGGGCACTGCAGAACACGAAAAATGCCAAGCATTAAAATGAAAACAGGATAGAGAATAAAGGTCATTGTTTTCTCATGTTTATTTCCCCTAGGAAGGTGGGCAGCATGGGAAGATATTGGATTCTTTTAGGGGTGTTCTTATAGGGAAATGGAAATAATCATCAAAATGATGATAATCACAGCTAACGTTTATTGAGCTCTGACCGTGAAAATAATGGTTACTCTGTTGATTTGTTGCCTAGATGATCTGTCCAATGGTGAGAGGTGTGGTCAGGTCCCCCAATATTATCATAGAGCAGATGCTTCTTCTTTCACTCTGAAATGGGCTTTGGGGAGAGAGACATCCTCTTCTTTTCTTTATCTCTGCTGGTGATTCTTCTTGTGCAAATGCATTTCAGTGGCTGGCGGACCATGTTCGTGGTAGTTGAGCTGCTTAGCCGCTTTTGCGGCAGCCATGATTATTGTGGTGTCCGTGGTGGGCTACCCACATGGAGGTGATGATTTTGGCATGCTCCTTGGTGCTGGTGGTATGCCTGGTTATGTGGCGTGTCTGGTTCCTAGCTCCATGCCTCGGGACCCTGTACAGGCCCCGAGGCACTGGCTTGGTGTGCCTGGTTGTGGGAGGCGGGGGTCGAGTGCCTTCTCCATGCCTTGGGTCCCCGGGCGGGCCCTGAGGTGCTGGTGCAGTGTGCCTGGTTGTGGGAGAGGGGTCTGGTCCAGTTCTCCATGACTCAGGTCCCTAGGCGGGCCCTGAGACACTGGTGCAGTGTGCCTGGTTGTGGGAGAGGGGGTCTGGTCTCTGGCTGCATGCCTTGGGCCCCCAAGCAGGCCCTGAGGCACTGGTGGTGTGCCTGAATGTGAGAGTGGTGTCCAGTCTCCAGCTCCATGCTTCATGTCCCTTGGTGGGCCCCCAGGTGCTGGTGGTGTGCCTGGGCCAGAATTAATTTTTTGTCCTTTGCTTACTTCTAAAATGGAGGAACTTCCTTTGGGAACCAGCACTTGAGCTCTGTGGTTGAGCTGAATTTCTGCTTTGCTGCTGTTTCCCTAGGGAAGGCTTTTTGTGCAGCTCAGGGTTTAATGGTTGACCTTACAGGTACTTCTGGCTCTCCAGAGGCCGGTGCACCTGGATTGTGTAGAAACTCCGATCTGGGCCTGAATTTTTCATTAAACTGCACCCCATGCAATTCTGCATTCCAATCTCCTCTGAGTGTTCCTGCACTGATTGGGGGGCAGATTGGCTGTCCTTGCTGTGTCCCAGCATTCTCCTGGTGGGCCTGTCTCCCCCACCACCCTTGCTCCAAACACTTCCCCTGGGACGGGCCCTACGCAGGTCCCTTGTGATGACTCACTGGCCTCTGAATGGCTCCCCTTTTTCAGCTGTTCTAGCTCCTCACTCCTGCGTGGGTCCACGGGAACCCTGTTAGTGGTCTTGCTCTCCTGGGGGCTGCCAAGGCCCTCTTCTCCCCTGCCACCTCCAAGCAACTCCATCTGAAGGGCACAGCTGCGGCTTCTGCCAGCTCCTGCTCCATGCGCTCAGCAGCTCCAGCCTTAAAGCAGCCATGGTCTGAAACGCTCCTAGCAGTTTTTTCTTTCTCTCATCATGGTTTCTCCCCACTTCATACATTCCATACATCTCTCCTCCTCTTTTTTGTCTAGTGTCTGTCTCCTCTCTCTGAGCCTGTTTCCTCATCTGTAGGATGAACACGGTGTGTGTATTGCATGGGTTGTTATGAAGAAGGAGGAAATACTGCAGGCAAAGAGCATGGCACATAGTAGGCTCCCCAGCCACTGAGCTCCTGTCCTGTGAGAGGCACAGAAATGCTGAGGACGGCTCTGCCTCATTCTTCAGAGATGCCTGCCTGAGGTTGCTGCTGAAGCTTCCCTCACTCCCTGGAGGTGATGAGCAGTGGCAGCCCAGCCGAGGCTACTCAGGAAAAGCCACAAGCATCTCTTTGGTCATGGGCGAGCAGACACGGGCACACAGCAGCACACAGTGCTGATTCGGGTCAGCAAGCCCTAGCTCACTGCTCCACACTCAGGCCAGTCAGAAAGAACCTGAAACAGCCTCATTAAACCAAAGCCGTTACAAACAAAGCACACATACACGCACTCTCACAAGTACGATTTAATGCCTAGGTCTCAACTGTGTTGAAAATGGATTGACCACCTGGGCTTACAAATAAACCAGGTCGTGTTTGGCTTGTCCAAGAGAGAGAGAGTCTAGCAGAGCTCTGAGATGCCCTGGAATGGGCAACCTGGGAGAACTACTGGGCTAGCCATCCTTGAAATGTGTTGATTTTTCTCATTCTTCCTGCCAAGGCTCTGCAGGCAACGAGGCACTGTCAGAATGAATTAGTGGCTCCATAAACCCAGCCTCTGTGGCTAAATGACTGGAGCAAAAATCTCTGAAGTTTCTTGCATTTCAGCAGGCTTCTCCAAAATATTTATGGCAGTCAGACAACATGGCAAGCGTAGGGGCTTGGAAATCTGGGATGAAAGCCCAGGACCAATCTACCCCTGGCCCACTGGGTAATCTTGGGCAAATCTCTTAGTTTCCCTGAGTCTCTTCTCTTTACCTGAGAAAAGCAGCCAATAAAGCCCTGTCTCCCTCACAGAGTGAGGGTAGGGAGCCCAGACACGGTCAGCCTCTCAGCCCCCTGTAATGAGATAAACAACTGCGATTCTTTTTTAAATATTGTTCCAGTTGATGTTCCTTATCCTTGAAGGCTTTTGGAAAGCTCTCCAAGAGGCTGTGACCTAGCAATCAAATGGTATTTATTTGTTGAGAAGCTTCTGTAAATCAAAGTCATAAAACAGGGCACTCGGCTAAGGAAAGCATTTCCGCTCAACTTGGAAAAGATAAATTTCAGGCCCAGGAAGGAGAGGTGGGAGGCTGAGGAGAACGAAGCTTCTGTAAATCAAAGTCATAAAACAGGGCACTCGGCTAAGGAAAGCATTTCCGCTCACTTGGAAAAGATAAATTTCAGGCCCAGGAAGGAGAGGTGGGAGGCTGGGGAGAATTTTCAAGCATGTTTACCTCGCCAACCCCCCCTCACTGGTTCAGACACAGGGATTGTTTGAAGTCCTCAAGCCATCCTCCAGCAAATAAGTAAGGTCAAGCAGGTCAGCGGCTTGCAATTGTTTCCAGGGGTTTCTGGTATTTTTATACAGTACTGGAAAGTTTCCCCTGGTCTCTGTAAGAGTGGAATTTCCACATAATAATTGAGATGGCCTCCCAATGAGGTAAAATCCTGTTGCTGCTACTACAAGGAAGAAGATTGACAGGGAAATGTGGGAGCAAAGAAAGCTTTTGTCTTGTCTCCAACACAGAACCTTTTATGTAGGTTCTCAAGTGCCTGTCTGATGCCCTACCTGCATCATAATTGCCTGGAGAACTTCCTTAAAAAACAGATACTTGCACCCCATGCAACATATACTGAATCCCTGGGAAGGGGCCCAGTAATTTGAATTTCTAACAAGCCCCTCAGATAACTCAATTGCCCAGCTAGACCTGACAAAATTGGACGGAAGCTTATCCTCGGAGGTTCAGTGCTCGAAGGATCCTTGGCAATTGTTTAGTGTAATTCAAGGATGGATACGCATGGTCCCAAGAAGCCTGACCATGTGGCCTCCTTCAAGCCAATATTCTTTAGACATGTATTCAACATGTAATTAAAGGAGAGACACCTGTGTTAGTGGGGCAGACAATGGGGGAAATTGCAGCCCTTCTGCTGCTGCCTGCAGCAAATCAGCTCTTGCCCCAAATTTACACACTTTATTGTGCAACTACACACTGTAGGATTCCATCTATATGAAATGCCCAGAACAGACAAATCTATAGAGACAGGGAGTAGATTTGTGGTTGCCTAAGGCTGGGAATTAGGGTGAGAGGATTAGGGGTGATGGCTAAGTGGAGCCAGTTTGGGGGGGTAATGAAAATGTTCTAAAATTGACTGTGGAGATGGAAGCTCAGCTCTGTGAATATACAGAAAGCCATTGAACTGTACACTTTAAATGGGTGAATTGTGTGGTATGTGAATGACATCTTCATAAAACTTTTTTAAAAACAACAAAAAACAGAGCTCTGCAGTTAACCATGTCCACGTGAGGCAGTTGAGCAATCACCCATGGTTACTGGGGGGAGGGAGAAACGCCCCTTCCCGGAGATTCAGTAAATCGTGTGTGGGGCCCAGAAATCTGTTTTTTGATGTAGGGAATATACAGACAGGTATTTAGGAACCATTATAAAAAGCTCGATTTCAAAGACAATATTTCTTGTATCATTACCTTTCCAGGAAAACATGAGTGCCCTGATGTGTGTGTCTATTTCAGCATTCCATATGGATTTATTCACTCGTACTTTCGTCTGGCTGAGGTACAACTCTGCGTTTCACAGAAGAGATCAGTTCCCTCCTCTAACTTGATTTTGGGGCTAACCTAAGCCAAGTCCTAGGAGAAGGGGGTACAATAGGGATTAAAGGCTTTGCTGGATCTTCTTTGAGATGCTTTAAGACAATGACCGATTTTATGAGGGTCTTTCAGTAGTCTGTTTCTCCATTAAAATCAGGTCACTACGCAATCATGGGAGACTGCCCAGCATTGTGGAAACTTAGTGAGGGCTTTGGCTGCCTGAGTTCAAATTCTGAGCACTTTTCACAATGATTGTTTCACCTCTCTCAGCCTCATTTTTCTTATCTATAAATTTGGAATATTGATACCTTACAGAATAATTTTGAAAAGTAAGTGAAATAATAAATTTATAGAACCATCCTATCTGCTCAGTAAAAAAGTAATGAAAATGACTATTATTTAACTTCTCATTTCATGTATGTTATGTTTCCTCATTTGGATTTTAAGCTTCTTTGAGGATAGTCCTTTGATTCCCACACAGCTGCTAATGTAGTGTCTCAAATGCAAAAGCAAAGAGAGATAAGGAAGGATAGGTTGTAGAGGACACCTATGATCCACCTGCCCAGGATCCTCTTTTCTAGACCTATCTATTCTGACCCCACTGTCAATGCAAAAGCTTATAAAAGTGGCAACTTCTATAAGCAACTTCTACGAGTGACCTTGCCCCCACTGTCCTTATCTCCAGCCACAATTGGTTGGACTAGGTGAGGAGACTCAACCCAAGCTTGGCCAATGAGTTCCTTTTCTAGAATTTGTTACTGGGTTCAAGAGATTCCAGCCTGTGGCTCCCAGACCTCTTGGAAAGAGGATGTGTCAACCTAACAAGAGTAGGCAGCTGTCTTTTACTAAAAGCGTAAAAACAAGTCCTGCAGTAAGGTGCAAGCACGAAACAGACACACTTGTGTTCCACGGTAGTTGTGATTTGAAGTGCTTCTAGGTAGCCATTTATAATGCTTCTATATAATTTTTTAAAGCATAAGAAAATGTTCATATTATAATGTCAAGGTAAAGAAGATCAGACAAAATTATGTAGACCTCACAGATTTTAAAAATACATACGCATAAAATATTGGAAAGGAAATATATAAAAATGTCAATAGTGACAGAAGAATTGTGGATAGTTTTGTTTCAGTTTTTAATATATTATGACTTTTCTAGAAAAGTCTATATGGGTAGGAAGCCATTGTAAATTTTTCTTCCCCCTTTCCTAAAAATTTAGCTCTTCTGGCCTCGATTATCTCAGAATCCTAGCTATTTTGATATCTAATAAGCTAATTCACACTCAGATGTTAATAACTTATTAACTCTCCAAGGGTGTTATTATTTGAAACTGGGCTTCCAGAGGCAAGATGACTTCATGCAGAAATTCTCAGCCACTGATCCCTTCCAGAACTAGGCTGAGCAGTTCAACCTCTAAAATCAAATATCAGGCTGGCTGGTTAGCTCAGCTAGTTAGAGTGTGGTGCTAATAACACCAAGGTCCAGGGTTTGTCCAAGCTGTCCTGGCCAGCTGCCAGAAAAAAAAAAAAAAGGTACTCATTTCCCAATTTGCAGGAGAGAACATTATAGAATTGTCAAAAATTAGAATGTTCTCCCATAAATTTTCCCTTGGTACCAATGTCTCAACTAGAATCTTGTAAACTTAACATTAGAATTACTAGTGAGCTTTAAATATATGAGATGCCCCTGCTCCGTCTTGCCGAGATTCTAATTGGCCTTTTGTGGGGCCCTGACAGCCACAGTTTTTAAATCTTTTTAGGTGAATCTAATCTTCAGCCAGAATTGAGAGCCACTGACCTAGTAAAACTGATTGAATGAAAAACTCTATATTCAGTTACTTCGTCGTTGTCTAAGGCTTAATATGTCTATATTTCACAGGATTTTATAAAGAGCTTCATGGTTCCCAGTTGCCCTACTAATGGAATGAATTTGGAAACTCGTGTTCCTTGTGGGGGAAGAGACTGGAAACATCGCCCTCTAGCGACAACACTTGGTAACTGTTTAGAGGCCTGGGTTCACCCTAGCTTCCCACTGTTTCTATAGTAACAGGCGCAAAGGCTGCTGGGAGCCCTGCTTGGCAGAGCCTGCAATGGGGTCTGCATCGTTTCAGTCAGTGACTGGCTGGGTGGGGGCCTGCCCTTTGAAAGCTCCCCTGAGTTAGTTGTATGTTTGCCCCTGTCTGACGTGTCAGCAACAGACTTGGAACCATAAACCTGGGACAAAGTTTCCAGACTTGTTCTTAGTTGTTGGGAGTAACATTTGCACATGAACGCTGCAGAGTTACTTATCAACACTGGGAATGCTGAGCTGAGCTGCAATTATTCCAGGAACTTTATAGAAAAAAAAAATCACGTGAACAAATTATAGTATGTTAAGGAGGGAGAGTATAAATACTTAACAAGACATTTAGAACATTCAGTTTAGCGTTCCCTTGTGTGGGGGCAGAAGTCTGAGGTAGGTGGGGCACACTGTGGAGAGAGGGCGGCTGAGGAGAAGTCTCAGCAGGGTGGACAGGGACAGTGGGCCGCACTGAGACCCGACCCCTGGAGCTAGGATGGAGGGAGATACTGATCTCTGTAAAGAACACTTGATAGTCCTTCAGAACCACTTGGGAAGCTTCTTCAGAAAGCATCTGCCAGAGCCCGTTCCTATCAACTACGATTCAGAGGCCTAGGACTCTGAAAGGATTTTGAGAAGGAGTAATGGGCCTACTAATCATCCGGTACCAGGCATTATTCCCTCACTGAGTCCTTATGTATCAGTCCGTTTCTGTTGCTTATAAAAAAAAATACACAGAACTGTGTATTTTACAAAGAAAATGAAACTTACTGTAAGTTTCAGAGACTAGGTAGTGCAAAGTGCAGGGAACACATCTGGTGAAGGCTTTCTATGGGGGTGACTTCAGTGACGGCAGAGTATCACACTGCAAAAATGGCAGAGCAGAGAGAGCAAGAGGCCAATTTCCTCATGCACTCTCCTTTTAAAGCCCTCAGGACCATGCCCCTGACCACCATGATTGATCCATTCACTAGGGCAAGGTCCTACAATCTAATCACCTTTCAATGACCACAATAGGATTTCCCACCTCTTTTACATTGTCACAGTGGGGACTAAGTTTGGGGGGACATTCAACCCAAGGCACCTTACTGCAGCCCTCTGAGGTAGATGGTACCATCTCCATTTTACCAATAAGGAAAGTGAGGCTCAGGGAGGTGGCGTTAGGTGCCCAAAGCCTTATAGCTGGGCAGCGATGGAGCCTGGACCACGTTGGTGGTGGGGTGGAGGAGCTGGTCACAAAAGCAAGTCCCAGGAACAAGTCAAACCCTTAATTACTAGGTCTGGTGCCAAATGTCAGCGTGGGACCAGAGATAAATGGACCTACATGCTGAGTCTACAGAGCTCTTGGGGACTTTCTGTTCTCACCATGAAAGGGCCAGAGGTGGGGCGAACTGTTGGGAGGAGGCAGAATGGAGAGAGAGGAAGAGGAGGCAGGGCCCAGTGCAGGGAGCAGGAGTGACAGAGGCAAAAGCGCAGGTCAGCTGGAAGGAGGGGGGACGGGGGTCCCTCCTCTGCATCCTCCTCAGGCTTTTTCTCTTTGAGCTCCTCTCTTCCTTCTAGATGTGCAGGGAGCAGGAGTGACAGAGGCAAAAGCGCAGGTCAGCTGGAAGGAGGGGGGACGGGGCTCCCTCCTCTGCATCCTCCTCAGGCTTTTTCTCTTTGAGCTCCTCTCTTCCTTCTAGACATTTCCATGTTCCATTCTCCTACATCCTTGCTTCTCATTTCTTCTCTATCCCATTAGGAGGAGAGGTCTTCTCTCCCCTCGCAGACCCAATGCATGCCCTCACAGCACGTCACATACGCCTCACAGGGTGTCAAGGAGAAAGGATCAATCGTTTAAGTAAAGAGAGACATCCAGGAGAACCATCTGCAGTCAAAATCTGCACCAGAGCTGGCACAGGGCGGCACCGCCTCAGCCGGCCCCTCCTTCCCCAGCACCAGCTCCCGAGCTCATCCTGGTTGCAGAGCTGCCTGCAATCCCCTGTGGTTCTGCACCAGAGCTGGCACAGGGCGGCACCGCCTCAGCCGGCCCCTCCTTCCCCAGCACCAGTTCCCGAGCTCATCCTGGTTGCAGAGCTGCCTGCAATCCCCTGTGGTGACAGCACTTACCCGTTTCTCGTGTTTAATGCAAGCGAGCTTCTGAGACAGGAAAGCTTTCAACATACAGCTTAAGATACAGAAACGCTGCCCTTCACTGAGCAAACATAA
This sequence comes from Galeopterus variegatus, assembly GCF_000696425.1. Taxonomy (NCBI): domain Eukaryota; kingdom Metazoa; phylum Chordata; class Mammalia; order Dermoptera; family Cynocephalidae; genus Galeopterus; species Galeopterus variegatus. Next base: position 77,726 of record NW_007732909.1, on the reverse strand, counting down.
ATGCACAAAACTGATGTGGGTTTTCCTATTTTACAGTAATTGTGTTCTCATCTGTACAGATTTAAGCAAACCAGTTCTGTCAGAAGAAAGGAAAAATCTATACACAAGGGCCTCTGTGTCCTCGAGAGGCCTGGATCACCTCCCGTAATTTTAAAATTAAGAAATGCCAAAATAGGTTATCAAAATTGTGGTTCACTGTAAATGCTTATCACTAGCAAGTTAATGTTTTTGACAGAAAAAAGATAATGCAATATAATTGCTCTAGTTACAAACTAATTACAGGAATTGTAAAAAGTAATCATTCGTAGCACACTATAAGTAATGGGACACAGGTGTAAAGATATATTTTGAATAATATGTTTTTAGCCTGTCAGTATATGATTCCTTTGGAAATAACATAAAAAGTCTAAAATAGAAATCTTTTGTGAGGTCATGTTCAAGCTTATAATATTGGTGACTATCAAGTTTTTTTTCTGCTGACAAAGACCCTCCTGTCTCTGAGCAAGTTCCACTGCTCTTCCCATCCTATCATTCTGGATAGTTCTGTTAGCATACCAATGTCCCGTAGCTCATCTTAAGAATGCTTAGTTTGCAAGGGCTTTATACATACAGCAGTGCAATAGTCTCTCCCAGGCTATTTGGACCCAAAGCAGTGTGCCAAGTCAATTCATTGCTGCGGAACTCAGCTTTTAACATGGCCCTGACACTTCTTAGAGAAATGGCTGATTTTAGGACTGGCGCAAGAAATACATGAGATGAGCCTAGAGTATCTTGTAGTTCCAGGAAGTAAGGAAGTGCTCAAAAACAAACAAACCAAAAACTCCAACATTGATGTGGAGGTATGTCAAAGAGACACAGGAGCCAAATGAAAGAGCTCGCAGTGGCCAAAGCTGGAACAATTTGAGCAACAAAATCAATGAGATAGTACTGGATTATAACTCAAAGTACAAAATAAATATCCATGAGTCCATATTGACATAAATGATTAAACAAATAAATTGGGGGGACATATACCACATTTAAAAAATCCATTCACCCATTGTTGGACACACAGGTTGATTCCGTATCTTGGCTATTGTAAATAGTGCTACAATAAACATGGGAGTGCAGAAATCACTTCAATATATTGATTTCATTTTGGGGGGTATTCACCCTGTAGTGGGATGGCTTGATCAAATAGTAGTTCTATTTTGAATTTTTGAGGAAACTCCATACTGTTTTCCCTAATGGATGTACTAGTTTACACTCCCACCAACAGTGTGCAAGTGTCCCTTTTCTCCACATCCCCACCAACACTTGTTTTCTTTTGTCTTTTTGATAATAGCCATTCTAATGGAGTACGGTGGTGTCCCATTGTGGTTTTGATCTGCAGTTCCCTGATGATTAGTGATGAGTATTTTTTCATATATCTGTTGGTCATTTGCATGTATTCTTTTGAGATATGTCTATTAAGATCCTTTGCCCATTTCTCAGTTGGGTTGTTTTTTTGCTGTTAAGTTCCTTATACATTTTTGATGTAACTCTTTGTCAGACGTATAGTTTGCAAATATTTTTTCCCATTCTGCAGGTTCATTCTGTTAGCAGTTTCCTTTGATGTGTAAAAGCTTTTTAGTTTGATGTAATCCCACTTGTCTATTTTTGCTTTAATTGCTTGTGCTCTTGAATTCTTATTTTAAAAAAATCCTTGCCCAGCTCCATGTTGTGAATCATTTCCTGTTTTCTTCTAGTAGTTTCATAGTTTTACATTTTAAGTCCTTAATCCATTTTGAGTTGATATTTGTGTATGGTGAGAGGCAGGAGTCTCTCTCATTCTTTTGCATGTGGATACCCAGTTTGCCCAGCACTCTATTGAAGAGACTGTCTTTTCCCCAATATGTATAATCGGCAACTTTTGTCAAAGATCAGTTGGCTGCAGGTACATGAATTTATTCCTGGGCTCTCTATTCTGTTCCATTGGTCTACGAGTACCATGCAGTTTTGGTTACTATAGCTTTGTGGTATAATTTGAAGTCAGGTAATGTGGTGCCTCCAGCTTTGGATAGTATGTACTCATGATATGATGTGATAAAAATGGTACTTTATCTCTGTGCCTTCATCCCCCAAACCTATAATCCCAGTCTAATCATGAGGAAAACATCAGACAAATCCCAATAGAGGGGCATCCTACAAAATACTTGAACAATACTCCTCAAAACTGTCAAAATCATCAAAATTAAGGAAATCCAAGAGCTGCCACACACACAAGGCCTGACAGTAACCTCTCCTCAGCAGCCTGAGCTTCAGCTCCACAGGGCCCACTCCCTGACCTTCTAGGTTCTAATAATCTCAACTTCTTTCCTTTGAAGTCCCTAACTTTAGAAATGGTGCCACTTCCTGCTGTTTTTAGCTCTGGGTAACACTAATGTTTCTCCTTTATTCATTCAGTCCTCCAACATCCAATCCCCTGTATAAATTCTCTCTGTTGAAATACCTTGTGTGGCTTCTGTTTTCCTAACTGAACTGCGACTGATACAGTGTTTGGTACCAGGAAATAAACCCTCAGAGATGGGCTTTGGGGATTAATTTGATTATGTTCTTGCCCTTAAATGCTGGGCTGAGTTCTTTGTTAGTGGGAAATGCTTTACTAGCACTCTATTGTATATAGGCATAGTGATTAAATTATCACCAGTGATTAACTGAGATGAAATGCCTACTGAAATAAGTGCCTTGTGGAACCATATCATTTTTCATGCAAATTGAGAGTGAAAAGGACAATAGGCATAAACTCTCATGTTCCTTGGTTACCCTAATTATAGCAGTAATTAAGACTATGAAGCATTGGAGTGAGATGGTTTCATCCAACTGGAGAGTTTACAGAAAGTAAATTACTAGCTCAGAGCACTAAATGTCTAAATTCAAGTCCAAGACAAAGAACTGGAGGGTTCTATGGCAACCCTAAAATAATCTCATTTCTTTAGCCACAGGGCTAATCTCATACAAATATATAATCAAAATGTAATAGTGGGGGTTACAGAATTACAATGTAAATTGAACTAGTAGACTTTTCATGACTCTTATGTGAAAATGCATTGATTGGGAGAATGGGACCCTAGGAATTTGAATGGCCCCATCTGGGTAGACTCAAATGAAGCTGAAAATCTTGAACCCAAGAGCTCTCTGCCAGTGGAAGCTTTCTGCTTCTAGACCTATTACTAGAGTCAGGTCTCAGCATGCTCCAGAGGGACTAAGTAAAGACTGACCTGGGAAGAATTAGCTTACGCTCCAAAAGAATAACAAAATTTTGCTAATTTATATAGGTAGAAATCTGATGATTATTGTGGGAATGAAGTCAAAGGAAGAAAAAATATGACATTAGATCAGGCCAGATGTATAGACTTGGGTGTACTTATCAGAGAGTCTGGATTTAATGTTAGGTCATCCAGCTGGAAGTGGCTCTAACAGTTTTCTTGGTTGATTTAATGAAATGTATTCTTATTTATGGCCTACATTCAATGAGCTGAGATGCCAGAGCCTCCTCGGCTAATGTAGAAAAATAGTCCACAGGCTTGGGAATGCAGATGAGGTATTAAAAATATATATTAATGAGGAGAGCACCAGCAACTTTGAAAGCTTCATGGTGGCTGGGGTCACAGTGGAAGATGCTGTTATTGAGAGGGGTCCGGTCAGGAAAACAGAAACTACATAATAGAGACCTCAGCAGAGGGAGTTTAATATGGGACTACACCCATGAATTTAATATGGGGTTACACCAATGTTGGAGGGCAGAATGAGGAAAAAGGGTCATTCACTGCAGGAAGCAGTTACCATCACTAGAACTGAGAGAACAAAGGGAAGAGGCTGGGGCTGCAGACTTGGAAGCTTGGAGGAAGGGCGCTGGAAAGCTGGAACCAGGCCCTGGAGACAGGGTGCTGCCATGCTGCTGCTGCCGCCCTGATGAGGCCGGATCTGGGGGGTGGGGGGCATAAGGAATAAGGGGCCAAAAACCAGTGGCTGAGAACCCATTGCTGAGGCAGTACCGACAGAAACCACCAGCAAACTCAAAGAAAGACGTTCCTTCTTCCCTCCTGTTTCACCTTTTCCATTGGGAACCTCTTATTGACAAAACCTAGTAGAAATCCAGCTAGAAAAGGAGAAATCCAGTGTGGAGAATCCTAGCCCAGCAACACGAAGGAGAACACAGAGGAGTGGATTGGGGACTGAACGACAACAGCTCAATAACCCACACAGAACTTGCCATATCCCCTCTACTTTAAATAACAAACCTCTCAAAGATAGGGGCTTTATTAGCATCCCCCCACCCCCGCCCCTTGTCAAAGCCCTACAGGATTTAGTAAATATTTGTTGAACATCATGGGTGATGTGACAGTATCCTTGTGACAGTACAATCCATTCTGAACCTCAGACCTCAACACTTCTGAAAACAGCATTCAATTATAATGCTTTATGGAACAGGCCAGAAAGTTTTTTCCACTCCAACCAGGATCATTTAGGAAAGTCATAGCAGGAGAGCAGAGCATGCCTTTGAATAAGTGGAGTAGCCTCTTGTTGTCAGTGGTTTGATGAATAGAGGTACTGAGGCAGCTTAACTGTTCCTCTAAAATGCCTTAAAAAAAAATCACCGTTAAGAGGAAGGGATCAGCTTCCACGGTGGTGGGATTTCTGAAGAGTTTTCAGATAAAGAATATAGTGCATGGTTTGAGAAACCTGCAAGGTCTTTCTAAAAATAACCCAGGAATCAGTAGAAAAACTCAGCATTTGCACCTATCCAACATCTTTCTTAACCAAATAAGGCTGACAGCAAGGATTTTGGTTCGAAGAAGTTAATGGTATTAGTTGAATGATTGATTAACAGATCACTGGAGGAAGGGCCAAAATACCATGGTCTTGTGTCAGAAAGTATAGCAATGACAAGCTGTATGATGAGGACAAAGAACTTTTAATAAGTCTTAAAATGGTGTTGATATCAAAATGCTCAGCCCGGGATTATCTATGTCAAATTAATTATACTTCCCTAGTCTTTTTCTTTCTATTTAAATTAAAATGATAATGAGCAACACTACTTTGCAAGATCTGTATCAGCTTTTTCTTTGAAATACTCGGAACTCAATGAATATCAATTATATGCTATGCATGAAAAGACTGCAACCATTACAAACTGTGCAAAATTATTTTTATTTCAATGTCAAATTCCAATGAGAAACACCGAGCAATTGCTATGCATGTTTGTATTTATGGCTTTTATTATTTTTAAGATGTGGTTTTGAACCCAAATTCCAATGAGCTCTTGCCAACAGTATTGTCAGGGAAAGGTTTACTTGAAGCTGTATCATCCTGGATCATTTTATGAAAAATGGAACCTGTTTATTGTCAAGGAATCCAAGTACATGGACTCTTGGAGTAATATTTATATCCTAAAAGTAGATTTTCTTCTCAACTTGCACTTTTGGAGACCAATACCAAGTGTATCATCCTGGATCATTTTATGAAAAATGGAACCTGTTTATTGTCAAGGAATCCAAGTACGTGGACTCTTGGAGTAATATTTATATCCTAAAAGTAGATTTTCTTCTCAACTTGCACTTTTGGAGACCAATACCAAGGCAGATTAAGAAAAAGATGATCTATTTCCTAATAATTTCTAAAACAGAATGGAAATAAAGATCACAGAACACTCAAATAATTGAAGCAGCCAACAAAGATTATAGAACCATAAAATCCTCTGTGACTTGCTACGTTGTTGGTGAGAACAACACGATAAAGAGATTTAAGTAGAAAAGCGTACTTTAAACATGGAAGAATAATGTTTAAGGGATGGCTCATTTGTTTCCCTCTAGAAATCTTTAGTACCTGTTTCTCTAGGGAAATCTAATCAATTAAAGCCCTATGTGCTATTGCACTTGTGAATAGAATGATGCATACATTTCTTGTGTTATTACATAAATGAATCTCATCTTCGGGGCTTTGAAATATAGCTTTGCCCAGACGATAGTGAATTTGTGTGTCATCTCATCTTTCTGCATTACAGTAAAATAGATTTTATGATTCCCTACTCATAAATTACAGGCCTG
>NW_007732909.1:29560-71074 GCF_000696425.1 Galeopterus variegatus | reverse complement strand
CCAGTTCTCTTTTTCTGAGCCACATCTAGCTCTTCAAGCTTGCAATTCTGGTTGTAGTTCTCGGCCTTGAAAAGAGAGTGGCTCGTTAGACCAGGTTGTGATCTTGGCTCTTCTGGATCCTCTAAACTGATTATCAACCCTGAAGCCTTTAGCACATCATGGGAATTAAACATTTCGTTAAGAATTCAGTGACAACATCATGCAAATAAATGTGCATCACTCACATGGGTATCATTATAAACTAACAGCTACAAAAATCAAAGGATGCCTTTCTTCTCCCCACCCTCACCTCCTGATATAAGAGCAAAGTGACGCACGGTAGTGTTCAGATTTCTGGCACTCTGCTAATGGGTTCTACTTTCACGTCAGGACTTGGTTACTTCGTCAAGAGAATTATTACCTTAATGCCTTTTTCTTTTCCTTTTTAAAAGGAGAATGCCTGTTGGTTCCTCAATATACTGACTAGTCTAACTAGAGGGAAGAGTAAGGTCATAATATAAAATTATAAAGCACACTAAATTTTCTTTAACTCCTTAGACTTATGCTTGGGAGATGAGGTGACTTCCTCCTTGAAGTCACCTCAGAAGACTGGGTATGAAGGAAACAGAAGTCAAGTCTCCTCTTGCTCACTGGCAGGTTTGAGCCTGACCCCAGGCTTAAATTTCAGGAAGGGATGGGAACTGCGGGATGAGAGCCTGGTGCAGGTTTACACATTCCGTCTCTCCACACATACGCAGCGTGTGGCTTCTGAATTCACCTCTCCTGCCTCCGTCAACCTCAGCGGGCTACTTGGTGCCTCGACCGAGGTAACAATAAAGAATGTTGTCATGGGAGCACTGAGTTAAAAGTAAGGAGAAAGGTTTGATTCTACGAATATTTTATTTTATTTTATTTATTTTGAATTTATTTATTGAATCAAAATCAATTATACATATTTTGGGGGTTGAACNTGACTCTTCTTGTGTGAATGCACTCCAGTGGCTGGTGGACCATCTGTGTGGTGGCTGTGGCGTCTAGCCGCTTTTGCAGCAGCCTTGGTTATTGTGGTGGCTGTGGTGGGCCACCCATGTGGAGGTGCTATTTTTGGCATGCTCCTTGACACTGGTTGTGGGGTGTGTTTGGTCCCCTTCTCCATGCCTCTGTTCCCTGGGCAGGCCCCAAGGCGCTGGTGCCATGTGCCTGGTACTGGCACAGTGTGCCTGGTTGTGGGGGAAAGGTCCATTCCCCTTCTCCAAGCCTCAGGTCCCTGGGCGGGCCCCAAGGTGCCGGCGTGGTGTGCCTGGTTGTGGGAGGGTGGTCCGGTCCCCCTTCTCCATGCCCTGGGACTATGAGTCTTGCCTCGGTTCCCTGGGAAGGCCCCAAGGTGCTGGCCTGTTGTGCCTGGTTGTGGGAGGGGGGTCCAGTCCCCTTCCCCATGCTTCAGGTCTCCAGGCTGGCCCCGACGCACTGGTGCAGTTTCCTTGGAAGTGGGAGTGGGGTCCAGTCCTTAGATCCAAGCCTCCCGTTTCCAGGCAGGCCCCAAGGTGCTGGTGGTGTGCCTGGGCCAGAACTAATTTTTTGTCCTTTGCTTCTAACATGGGGGAACGTCCTGTGGGAACCAGTACTTGAGCTATGTGGTTGTTTAAATTGCTGCTTTGCTGCTGTTTCCCTAGGGAAGGCTTTTTGTGCAGCTCAGGGTTTAATGGTTGACCTTATAGGTACTTCCAGCTCTCCAGAGAGCCGGTGGATCTGTGTTCTGTAGAATCTCTGATCTGGGCCTGAGTTTTTTTATCAAACTGCACCCCATGCAATTCTGCATTCCTGACAAGTCTCCTCTGAGTGGTCCTGTGCTGACTGGGGGGCAGATCAGCTGTCCTTGCTGTGTCCCAGTGTTCCCCTGGTGGGCACATCTCCCCCCCCACCCTGCACCCGTGCTGCAAACACTTCCCATGTGATGGGCCCTGTACTGGTCCCTTGTGATGACTCACCGGCCTCTGAGTGGCTCCTTTTTTTCAGCTGTTCTGGCTCCTCGCTCCTGCGTGGGTCCATGGGAATCCTGTTAGTGGTCTTGCTGTCCTGGGGCCTCCAAGGCCCTCTTCTCTCCTGCCGCCTCCAAGCAACTCCATCTGAAGGACACAGCTGTGGCTTCTGCCAGCTCCTGCTCCATGCTCTGTGCTCTCAGAAGCTCCAGCCTTAAAGCAGCCGCAGCCCGAAATGCTCAGAGCAGCTTTTGCTTTCTCTCATTGTAGTTTCTCCTGCCTTCATGAACTCCATAGGTCTCTCCTCCTCTTCCCCTGAGCTCCAGCGGCCCCGTCTTGGCTGATGTTACATTTTTATAGTTGTAAATTTGGTTGATTTGTGGGAGAGAGTGACGCTGGGGACTGTCTATTCCGCCATTTTGATTGGATCTCCCCTACAAATATTTTAGCTAAACCAGATTTTACCCTAATCTTTGGGTCATTTTTAAAGGCCAACTAAATCTTTTGGTTTTAATATTAAAATTGGCTATTTGCCTTCTCTGTATATAACAGTTCTAGAAAGAGATCACTTAAATCAGAAGTTAATTGGTATTCATAAACTGAGACAACATGGGCCCCAAAGCACAATTGTTTGGGCTGGTGCTTTATACCAATCTCAGAATGAAGTGAAAGGAAACACTTAAGCATGGCAAATAGAATATTGCAAGTTTCTATTTTTTACTGAGTTGACATTTTTATGTTATGCCAGAATACCTGGCATATCTCAAAAGAATATAATCCAAGAGTAAGAATAATATATATAATATATAATAATATACTAAAAGGTAAGAATATAATCCAGTCAAGATTTGAGCTTCAGATTTTCCCTTTTAGATGAGCTGTAACACTACTTTCCCTGGTGCCCACACCACTTGGGTACTGTTTCTTTGACAGTGTTCACAAATGTCTAATTTATTTGTGTAAACACATTGAACCAAGACTGCTTTCTTGAGGGCTGAAATTGTTTCTTTTCCCCTAGCATCCTAATAGCTGGTTCATAGAAAGTTCTCAATAAATATTTGTCGAATAAGCAAAATTCTTACCTTGTTTTTTGGTGGGATAAGTGTTATGTTTCTGATACATTTTTAGAAATGATATTGTAACACAGAAAAATCTCTAGTGCATACAACAGTCAAACCATAAGAGTAGTGAGTGTGCATGAAACAGGCTTAGATGGCTCTCCTGAGGTGGAGAGTGGGGTCTATAGCCAATAAAATTAAAAACCAGTCTTCTACAAGGTAGCCTATAGGCTACAACTTTCAGTAGTGAGTGTGCATGAAACAGGCTTAGATGGCTCTCCTGAGGTGGAGAGTGGGGTCTATATCCAATAAAATTAAAAACCAGTCTTCTACAAGGTAGCCTATAGGCTACAACTTTCTTATTGGCCTAAAACATATTTCATTTCTTCTGTGGATCTTTTGGCATCAAACCAACCGGCACGTAGTGTTTTTGCTTATTTGTGTGTTGTGCATTGGTAGGGGGAGGTGCTATAGGTTTTACTTGAGAGTTCATCCAGCAAAACTTCAACAATTTTATGTTAATTCTTTAAATTCCCTTGGGATTACTAGTTTTCTAGATAATACATGCAAAATACTTTACAGAGTCTGAACCAAGTTTTGTACTGAGGATCCAGTTATGCATTCCTAAAATGGTTTTCTTTTGAAGTACTTCAAGGCAAGGAGGGTAATTTGAACTCTTCAGTGCCTAAACCTTGCCTTTTCAAGCCTTTCAACCTGCTATCCTCTCTATTTCCTTCTAAAACTATTTTGAATAACATTGGCTGAAAAGAATCTTTGGGTAGTTGGGATTAATAACTCAATTTTTCTCTTTCTGGTTGTGCCAATACTCAAGTTAATGGAATAACTTAGGGTCTGAGGTCTAATTGTTTTAAATGTCAGTTAAAAGGAAAGTTTTGATATGTTAGAAAAATATTAAGAAATAATGCTTAGGATAAATGATTTTCCTAACACTTGCATAAACATTCTCTCCTTTAGGGCAGTGATTATTAAGGATAGAAGTGGAGGATATATATGAGGTTTACTCAGAGATTTTTGAAGACATACATTCCTCCTTCACAAATATTGATAAATATATTTCTTCTTGTCTTCTCCCTAGAATCAACACTATAGTGATCCACTGATTGCAGTGTGCCATGTCCCACGTGTTATGGGTGGAAAAAGTTAAGAATCACTGTTTTAGACGAATCAGTGTATAAAATGTTTCCAATAAGAATTCTATAAAAACATAAAAAGACATTTTCTTTAAATTACATTATTTATTTTTTTAGATTATCCCTTTTAGTCCTGCATGCATTGTTAGCACAAAAAGTTGAACTTGATCACAACTTCCTTTGAAGAGCGAGTAGGTACACAATCAGCATCTGAAAAGTTTCTCCATGGATGGCTCAAGAACCCCAGACCTTGATAACACTGTCAGTAACCTACGCAACGTTCAATAGAAAAATTTACCAAATATCCTCTGTTTAATGTAAACAAGGCAGGAGGCAAAACGTAGTATTACAGTAGCAAAATTTTACAGGGCCCAGAAATATGATTATCTATCATGTTTTAACACATCAAGTGTCACAATGACATGCATATTTCAATTTATTATACAACCCAAAATATAATTACCATATAATTTGTGGTTTTAGCACTTCACTGTAACTTCTTCTGTCAATACCTATGAACTTCATAATTAAATGGTAATTTTATATTAATGCAATAATTTGTGGAAATATGTTACCATGAATTTATGAAGTAATTCCATAATTTGTGCCCTGTAAAATTAAGTGTAACAATCTTTACACTAGCAACAGTGTAAGCAAGCTAAGGATTTTGGTCCTTATATATATACACATATATATATACATGTACACACACAATAATGTACAATTAAACCAAAAAGCTATGAATCCACTCATAGCTTCCATATTGCACAAATACATTATGAGAACATTACATAATTATAATGTGAATATTACATGATAATTGGCTAAGACAAATCTGAGTTCTATCAAGTAAAGAATGTAGCTCATTACTAAAAATAAATCCAAAGACTATACTGTTAGAAGGTTTAAAAAAATGTGCATACCTATTTATACAAATGTGAAGCAAGTTTAAAATTCAGTTTGGAACGTGCTATGGCAATCAATTGTTAAGGTGGTACTTTCCACCCAATACAGTGCATTTTAGTCACTGTTTTTGCAAGTACTGAGTAATTCAGCTTCTGAGAGACAGTAAGAAAAAGACTAGTGATATAGTACAATGTTTCACTGACAAATCCAACTCATGGTGAGAACTTGTGCTGGCTCTAGGTCTGAACTAAATATGAAAAAAAGAAGAGAAACTAAGAAGGGAAACAAATTAAGCCCTAAGCCTTAGCTGATTACAGATCAAAGTCATTATAATAACTTAGGAAAATTATATTTTCAGAAGCAGCATACACACATAAATATAGAGGTAAAGCTTTTCTGAGCTTGCGCTCATTGATTAGCTATAAGGTCCCATTGTGAAATCAAGGATAAAAGAGTATTTGGTTTGAGAGGTAACATCATTACACCTATTGAGCACTATGAAACATTAAGAAATATCTAATATCTCCTAAGGCCTTATTTTAAGTATACCTACATCAAAATAGACTGCAACTACACCTAAAAATGGAGACGTTGCAGTGTTCCTTGCATGAATTGATCAACAAATATAGCAAACTGAATAATGCTTTCCCATCGTTCAAAGAAAATCATGCATGAAGTAACTATCTTCTACTTTTTTCACTGTTTTACTTAAAAATTCTTAGAATAAGCTAACAAAGATTTGCATTAAATTAGAAATTTAGTCTTTTTGTTGTTTGAACAGTGGTAAGCATTCCAGAGCTGAGGATATTTATAAACTTTTGATATTGTAATAAACAACAAAAACTATAAAATATGTATCAGAGAAACGAATACAACAAAATGAGCAGATTGTGTAAAACATGCTTCTGTGCACACACCACACAATGTATATCTGCAAACATGCTACATAAAACAACTTCTTAGAAGGGATAGTGACAGATTCTTTCAAGTTGGAACGTTTGATAGTCTGTTCTCCCAAATATCAGTAAATGAAAAGAGGAAAGTGCTGCTGCTTAACATTTCAACTAAAACAAACAAACTGATAGCTTAAAAGCAATATTTGAGTGACAAGCATCACGTAAAAGAACAGAAAGTGGACTAGCAAACACCATTTGGTAAATGAAGTCCAAGCATGCTGTGCACAGCACAGCTTGCTAAACTACACATTCCTACATACACACCCATTCACATACAGACTCAATTTCCTAAGTCCTTTAACATGTAAACAGAACATTTAAAAGACTGCTTTCTTTAATCTCTTCAGAATCATTTAAAACAAAAGACTGAACAAAATGAAAAAAAAAATGTAAACATTAAGGAGGCCATTGGTATTTTGATTGCTGCTTAAAAGTTACCAGTCAGTTCCCCACCTAGACACCACCATGAGTTTCAATAAGAAAATCAAATTATAAAGCAACTTTATAAAGCAATTTTTGGAGGACAGGGGAAAAAAAGGATTTTTCAACCCAGTACATGTTAGCTTAAAAAAAATACAACTTTAGCAAACACTACCAATGACAAGCATAAATTCAACGTTGCTGTAAAAATGATACAGTTTAAATAAACTGGGACCCATTCATGAAAATCAATCACTAACATGGCTATATGCACAAATGTAAAAGAACATTTCTTTAAAAATATATATATTAATCAAGAATTTCTTTATCATATTAAACTGTTATTATTAGAAAAGCTGAAGAAAGTTAATGGTACTCTACATATTTTTATCTCCTATATTTAACTCAATTCATTTGATGGTTCCTGAACTGTATTTTTTTTTTCATTTACATTTTTTTTCATATTTTGTTTGATAAGAATTCTGACCTTAAAAAGTTATAAAATTAGTGATTTTTTTAAACTACTTATTAATACAAAAGAATATAAGCATTTGAGTTACGGAGAATGTCAAAATGCCTTGCTACCTTAATGGATATTAAAATAACAGAAATATCATCAAAGTCATGACATCAGAAATTTTGCAGCTTTTCACACAGTCATTAGAAATGCTTATTTCCTGAAGTTCCTTTGATTGTATCATAATTCATCAACGTGCAATTTTATATATAGAACCATTATGATAAAGCCGATGAGAACAACATTATACAACATTTGACTGTGTCCACGGAGACACTGAGAGTGTTCTTAATGGTTCTGTGTCCAGTTACAACAATACTTCATTTAAAAAGGCTTTTTATCCTCTCTTGGTTGGGTAGAAAGGAGTCTTTTTTGATGAAATGTACACAACAGTTCTGTTCCTCTCATTACCTGGAAGACGTTACTTATGGGGTGGAAGAAGCATGGTATTTCACAAATGCAATTGCTGCCAGCTCCTTACAGAACTCTTCTAACACAATCACACCCTCTAGCAACGTGATGTGGTCAATACTGGTAAGGGAAAAGCAGACAATAAATTCGAGACATCAGCAGATCATTAAGTTTGGTGAAACTTTTGGATAAAAAATATGTAAAACACTGACTTACATAGGGCCTTCAGGTTCTAAACCAAGTAATCGCTTTCTCACTAATAGAAGTTTGGGAGTAAAGTCTTGAATACGCTGGATTCGAACCATAAGGTCCCCAACAACCTGCATCACAGAGAAAAGGAGATCAGTTCCCGAAATCAACTACATAGAGATTCTTAGGATTAAAAAAAGAAATGATTTCCTATTACTACATAAAGAATGTCAGCTTTCACTACACACAGGAACATTTTTGACAAAGGACTCATACCTATTCTTTAAAATATAAAAGTTATAAATATTATTTAAAAGAATGAAATTACCTTTTCCCCCACATTCTGGAAAGTAATTCAGAATGTATAATAATTACTTTTAAACAGTAGATATGTAATATTTTTTATTATGTGACATTAATTATACAATGATATGAAGATGTAATTGAACTGGCTTATCAACCCTAGAGAATATAAAAGAACTACTAACTCACCCTGACGATTACTGAGAAGAGAGACCTACAGCCCGAAGCCAGGTTCACATAAGGATCCAGAAGGTACTCATGTATGTGTGGATGAGGGAAGAGAGAAAGTCTAGATAACACCGAGGTTACTTGTAAATTTACATCATATGGCTATGAAGAGGTAAGAAAACAGAAAGACATTTGATATTATTTATAATGTATATATCTGTACACTTAATTTACCACTTCAATCTGTTTTTCTAAGAAAGGAAAATCCCCCATCTTACTCCTCCCTGCACATGCTCCCCTGCAATGAAAATATCTATAATTTAGCTCTCGCTGTCTTAAAGTATACATCACCATCCGAAAACTTTAGGAAAAAATCAAAAGCATGCATGTAAACATATAGAAAAGACAAATATGTGACAGAGTCAGACTGTCTGTTTCATGCAGGCTGTTTAATTAATAGTTCAAGAGGTCATCAAAAAAACACTAATGCATCATATAATATTAATTACAAATGACAGAGGACACAGTGAACACAAGACCAAAGAAATAGAAGGAAAGGTATGACATCTTTTTTTTTTTTTTTTTGACTTTTTTTTTTTACTGACCGGCAACGGGATTGCAACCCTCGGTGTCGCGCCCGCACCGCACTCAGCCAGTGAGCGGGAACCAGTCTCCACATGGGATCCGAATCCTCGGCGGGAGCGCCTCCGCGCTCCCAAGCGGCGCACTCTCCAGTGTGCCACCGGGCCGGCCCGGTATGACATCTTTTTAAATGTAGCAGTATAATTTTAGAAATGATATTCCTGACCTCAGATTACTCAACTACTGCCAATTACCAAAAGCATGTCTACAATAAAATAGTCAAATCACCGAATCTTGTCAATAAAATGAAAGTACATGGTAGTAGAAATGACTGCCCTGTGCCTTAAAATGAATGGGAAGATTCAAAATGGTGATTACAGACGTGGATCGTCTCATTTACTGCATGAGCATTGATTCTTCCCAAACAATTGCACATCTGTGAACAGCTCCTCACCCAGTTTTTGTATGTCTTACCACCATTTTATTTGAATTGTTGTTTATTTCTCATAGAAAGTGTCCTGGAGGTGCTTTACAGAGTATGCCAACTCCCAAGGAAAAGGTACACTATACAAAAAGCCCTGCTTTATTTGCTTAGAACTCTATAAACAGAAACCTCTTACTCCTTCCAGTTTTCTTCTTCTAAGCAGCCAAAGGAAACTGACCGGCTGAAACAAAACCACCTACAGTGAGGTGACAGTGAGCACCTGGGTGACTGGATAGGCTGCACGGAGCAGGGGAAAGTAATTCAAGACCAACTTTATTTTATCTTTTTTTCCTTTTTGTCTTTTTTCGTGTCCGGCAACGGATCGCAACCCTCAGTGTTGCGCCCGCACCGGACCGGGACCGGCAACGGGATCGCAACCCTCGGTGCTGCGCCCACACCTCGCTCAGCCAGTGAGCGGGAACCGGTCTGTATGTGGGACCCAAACCCTTGGCGGGAGGGCCGCCGCGCTCCCAAGCGGCGCACTGTAGCAGTGCGCCACCAGGCCAGCCCCCAAGACCAACTTTAACAACGGCCGTGGAATCTGAGTGTTTCATTCTCATCAAGACCCTGAGCAGCTTTTAAACCCTTGAAAATGAAATTAAACCAGACATGCTTAGCACCCAGGACTCGTGAATACCAATCAAGAATCAAGAACAGAATCTTTGGCATTTAGAGAGAATGCTTGGATACGTGCCAGAAGATGTCAAGGACACTATGATGAACACGTTCTGTTATATGAAAAGAACTCAAGTCCTATGCTCTAAGTCCAATTTTAGTCTTTCTTTATTACCACTGACTTCATAAACATGGATTTTTTTCAGAAGAAAAACTATCCCTGAGTTATTCTTTTTCAAATCTAGCCTTAAGCAAGATAAATGAAAGGAGATATATATTAATAAAGGATATCCAAATAAAGGATAGTTTAGGATCATACATACAACTTGATTATATTTGCA
The DNA here is from genome assembly GCF_000696425.1 of Galeopterus variegatus. NCBI lineage: Eukaryota > Metazoa > Chordata > Mammalia > Dermoptera > Cynocephalidae > Galeopterus > Galeopterus variegatus. The sequence goes on along the minus strand of NW_007732909.1, from coordinate 61,015 downwards.
ACAGAAAAGCCTTCCTAAAGACACAAGTCTTAACAAACAATTAATTTGCATTAAATTGTATTTTAGGTACAAAGGAACCATTCACAAAATTCAATTTAAAAAGAATGTATTTGGTAATGAATGTGGACTAAATAATTTAAAATATAAGTCCAGAATTATACATGACTCTTCATTTCAGATAGTTAAGATTTTTAGGTTACTAAATTCTGCCATTTGCAGATGTTAAATAAATAAAACAACATGGGCTGGCCCGGTGGCGCACTGCTACAGTGCGCCGCTTGAGAGTGCAGCGGCGCTCCCGCCGAGGGTTCGGATCCCACATACAGACCAGTTCCCACTCACTGGCTGAGCGAGGTGCGGGCGCAGCACCGAGGGTTGCGATCCCGTTGCCGGTCCCGGTCCGGTATGGGCGCGACACTGAGGGTTGCGATCCGTTGCCGGACACGAAAAAAGACAAAAAGGAAAAAAAAACACAATTTGGTTTTAAACAAGGATATATTGCAACTTAGATTTTGTATTTTCTATGTATGATGTTACTTTGGTTTGTAGCTTTATTTTAACATAAATCTAGGTCATAGATTCTTTAAGAAATTTAAGGCTGACACAGAATATTTTTTAATGTTGTGAAAATAAAAATTAATTTCAGCAAGATAAAATTGTTTCACTTGGGCCAGCCCAGTGGCGCACTGGAGAGTGCACTGCTTAGGAGTGCGGCGGCGCTCCCACCGAGGGTTCGGATCCCATGTGGAGACCGGTTCCCGCTCACTGGCTGAGCGAGCGCGGTGCGGGCAGGACACCGAGGGTTGCGATCCCATTGCCGGTCCCCGGTACGGGCGCGACACCGAGGCTTGCGATCCCATTACTGGTCAGTAAAAAAGACAAAAAGGAAAAAATAAAAATAAAAAATAAAATAAAATAAAATAAAATTGTTTCACTGTACTCTAAAATGGTCTCTACTTCATATTGGTAATAACTTTAAAACAAGTTGTCCTTTTTGGGGTTAATAGTAGGTGTCTATATCTATTATTTGGGATCCCTTTATTTTGCACTTTATACAGCATTCACCTAATAGGAAAGCTAACCAGATTTCTCTGACATGCCAAATGGACTTGGCCCATTTTGGACTGAGCCCACACTAATTATAAGGTCTGAATGAGATGATAAACTTTGACTTAGAAGCATGCTGATGTCACCAGCAGTCTCAACCCTAAACGCCAAATATGCAGATGGTCAAAATAAGATTTAAATCTAATTTTTAAAATCTCAACTTGATATTCTCTGAAAAAACAATTTATATTTTTAAAAGTATTTTAAATTGCTTACTTCATTTAATTCTTATAAGCAAATCTAAATAGGAGGTTAGGACAAGTTAATATCAACTTCACTTTAAGAATTAGAAAATGTGACAAGTGGCTAAGTGCTGCCCAACTTCAACTCTTCACTCTCAGGGCAGGGACAAGACTTAGCCTACTTAGATTTTCCCTAGTGTTCTTCACATTTTGCTTGTATTTTAGCATTTTACTATCTTTTTGAAATCGCCACAGATACAAACAATACTAAGTGTGTTTTAAAAATTAACATTGTGACAACACTATAGTGTCATGAATATGTGATATCATAACTTCTCAACTATGCATAAAGAAATTTTTATTAACTATCCATATTACATGTTTAATCCCAGCTTGGTTACCTTGACCCTATTAGGGATTCATACTAAGAAAATGCAAGCAAACATCCTCAACAAAAACATTTAGGAAAGAAAGAAAATGGAATTAAACCAAACTTGCTTAGCACTACCTCTGAGATCAGATGATTTAATGTTCTTACCAATGAGGCTTGGAAAACCAAAGGTTTTACAGACAAAGGTTTCATGCTGGGCTCCATAGCTTACTAGCTATAAGTCATATAACTAAAACTAAGGATTCCTCATTTATAAAATACTACTAGAAATCTCTCTTGCCTAGGATATAGGATTACAGGAAGAATGACTGAGATAGTGTATGAATCAGCTCTACCTGGTGAAATAAAAAGAATTTTAAGAATTGCAGGATATTCTGTCATCAACGTATCCTTTTGTATCAGCATTCCACAAACTAAAGTAATGAAGATTCAGAGCGGATCTTTCAATTCAATTCAGAAACTACTTTTTAAAAATTAGGTTCCTTTTTGGTGCTTTTGGTCAAAATTTCTAAAGATTATTGACTTGATACTTATTGTTAATATCTCTTGCTTATTAGCTTAATCAGATTCAAGTAAACCTAGCAAACTAGTGCAAAAAACTGATGAATCCCAGCTCCCCAAGAGGTTTACACACCCATGATATATAGAACATAATAACTATTAATAGCCAGATTTACATACTTTGGTTGCCAGGTTTAAAACAAACAACTAAACACTAGAAATATAGTACATGCTATTAAGAGGTTACAAGAAAAAAAGAACCTAGTCTCTTTATTGATCACTGTCACGGTATTGACTGAAGTCTAACCTAATGAAATACTTCTTGAATTATAATTTCTTTATTTGACTTTCTGGTTATTGAAGACAGCCTGCTTATGGAGTAAATTTCTTTTATAACTCCCTATGCTCACATAAATATTTAACTAAAATGCTGAAAAAGAACAAGTACTTTAATATACAATTTAAAATTAATTGCACATTGGTTAGCTCAGTTTCTACATTGAGGCAAGTATTGTGCCAGCTGTTTTATTTCAAGTGTATATCCAATGTGTAGAGCATTTCAAAGCTCTAGCATCACTTTGCTTATTTGTCAGTTAGGAGGAGGGAAGGATTCTATCATCCCAAATTCATTTCTCCTAACAGCTGATGCAACATATCAGCTGCAGGTAATTTTTATTCACCTTTGAAGAAGTAAATTCACCTTTTTTATTTCACCTCCTCATGAAAATGAGTATCATTCACAAATTCTTTGCCTGAAAAAGCAGGTTCATCTAATACTGTTCTGTAATTTTAATGAGACCAGAGTGTCCAAGATTCAACTTGAAATGACATTTAGGGTCTTCTGCATTGAGCTTAACAAGTTTCACTCTATCTGTATCTGTATTAACTGTACCAACTAAAAGGCTTTCTAAGTTAGTCTTAAAAGGAACATACTCTAATCACCTCCAAAAGGTGTTAAGGGTATTAAGACAATAGCCTATGATGAGAAGTAAAATATACAATTCTATAACAGCTATCAGGTCAAATAAATGTTTTGAACATACTGAATACGTCAGAAACCCACCAGTTGTTGGCAATCAAGCTCTATGAAAAAGTTATCTGGTGCAAAAGCTAAGAAAACAATAAAAGTACGTTAGTAGAGATATAAACTAAGATTTGGCCTGATCCCATGGTGAATGGTAACAAAATATGAAAATTAGTATTTTAAAACATATTACCTGATCAAGAATTCTTCCCATTCTGTCAAATAAAACTTTCAAAAAATGACCTTCAAAGAAAGCTGCTTCTAAATTACACTTTTCCAATGCTTTTGGAGACCCAGGCCACTCCCATCTTAAGCAGATAGCACAGTAGTCCCGGAACTAGGGGGAAAAAGCATTTGGATCATTAAAGAACAAGAAACAAATAGAGATGAAATAGAAATGATTTCCACAAGCAGGCATAAAAAACCATTTAATATAAAAAACAATTTGAATGGGAGAAGAGGAGAGAAGACTCACATAACTCCCTGGCTAGGGGCACAGGTACGATTATAATCGCCAGTGACCGACATAAAATACCCCCTTTAACAACTGTGCTTATGCTGTTCCTTTAAAGGAATATAACCCTTTAGTTATTTTCATCACAGATTTAAAGAACACCTAAAAAGCAATGTAAGACCTAACTAACCAAGTTTTCAAATTTATTCTAAAATGTTACATGTAATAGAACAGATGCATGTTATCTGAGAAAGCAAGCTTGACATTCCTGTAATGTATTTCCACTAGGCATGTTTCTATAATAGGATAAAACAGTGCTACTCAAAGGATGGTCTGTGGACAAGTGCTGGTCCTCAAACTATTTGCTGCATCCACAATGAGATGAGTACAAAAAAGAAAAACTAAGCATTTAAAGACTTTCATAGCAATTTGACTGAGTGATTTTGCGTCTGCTGAATCTTTTTTTCTTTTCATGTTTCTAGTAACTCCTTGTTAATGTATTTTATAAGTGTCGGTCTGTGACAGATTGGAAATAATAAAATACTGGACCTTCACTACAGATAATTATTACTGGAATAAACAATATGAACTTTTATAAGCAGAAGAATCTCTTATAATAAAAATAAAAATAAAATTATCTCTTATAATAAAAATAAATTTAAAAGACTTCCCCTATATGTAATTTACTCGAATTTAACAAAAGAAATTTAGAGCACTGTTTCCTTCTATATTCTTTCTCTCTTCAGATTCTACTTATTCAATAAAGCAAAATTACTTTGACCTCTCTAGTTTGGAAATTAAAACAGCATAATCTCACCATGAAGCATTAACTTCAACTTTTAAAAGAAAAACATATTTAAAACAATTTTAAAAAGGCAACTTCTTCAATATATTATGTTTTAAACTATTTGGCTCGACAGACAACTTTAAGTATAATGCCACATCCCAATTTTTAATGAATCATTTTTACATTAATACCTCTGAAATTCTGACCTAGTTGAGTTTTCAATTTTTTTTTTTTTTTTGTCTTTTGTCTTTTTTCCGTTTCCGGCAACGGATCGCAACCCTCAGTGTTGCCCCCGTACCGGACCGGGGACCGGCAACGGGATTGCAACCCTCGGTGTTGCTCCCGCGCCTCGCTCAGCCAGTGAGCGGGAACCGGTCCGTATGTGGGATCCGAACCCTCGGGCGGGAGCGCCGCCGCGCTTCCCAAGCGGCGCACTATCCATTGCGCCACCGGGCCGGCCCGAGTTTTCAATTTTTTTATCCTTTTTATCTGTTTTCTAATATTTCTGAAACAATGACATAATTTCATTTGTAATCACAAAATGGAAATGAGAAAAACTGTTCAGAAAGAATAAAAACAGTTTAGAAATCCAATTGGTAGTATTTAAGGCATTTTTTTCTTTTTACTGCCTTTACTCAATTGTTATATGAATGCTACTTGCTACAGTATTGCTCTAGTTATTCATGTATTAATGTGAACCTGAATTCAGGCTTAAAGATTATAAATTAACTATATGCATATGCAAATTAATTATATATAATAGCACACTTCAAAAGATTTAATAAAAATTAAATGTATATTTTTCTGATTTGAGAAATTTCAAAATGTGCAATTTTCAAATTTTGAAGTTCACGTTCAAATTTTGAAATATTTTATTCTAGTTATTTATTCAACAAATACTAGTTACTGATATTGTAAAATGAATAGATCCCTAAGGTACATATTTTGTGAGATTCGGTGGTAAATCAAGCATGAATCCCACTCTCAAGAGACTGATCACCTTATAACCCCAATATAAGAAATAAAACAAAGGTCCACAGAAGATGTAGAGAAAATGCCACAGGCATGGAGAAGAGCAATTATGTTTACTAGCGGGGGAGGGTAGTGAAGGAAGAGGGGAAAGAGAATAAAGCAGAAGGGAGCACTTAGTCTGGTAGAAACGTGGATATCAGATGATGCGTGAAAAATGAACCGGAAGAAAATCTTCTAGGCAAGCAGAATGGCAGCAGCAAAAGCACGTAAATGTCATGTTTGAACACAGTGTGAAAGTTGTAGGAAGAAATAAAGACCGAAAAGCAGGCTGGGGAAGTGACCCAAAAGAATCTTGAATGCTAAGATTGGATATCTAAGTATTTAGACTTTATTTACGTTAATAAAGGAGAAGAAGGGGTGATTGTGCTCAGATGTGTACTTCAAAGAGATTAATTTGTTAATGGATTCTAAGCAGAAGGAATAAGCTGATGAGACAAGTTATAAGACTATTGTAATCCTAGAGAAAAAGTAATAAAGACTTGAACTAGGGTTCTGAAGGTAAAAATGGAGCAGGGAACATATGGAGCTATATGCTAATGGCAAAACTGATAAGACTTGGCGATGGACAAGAAGCTAAGGAGAATGGAAGACGGATGAATCTGAGACAACTCTGAAACGCACACCTTGGGTGACCGGGAGGATTGATGTGCCACTGATCACAGCAGAAAACAAAGAAGAAGATGCAGTTTTGGAAGATCCAATGATACGTTCTACTTTGGACAGATGAAGTCTGAGGTCCTAGAAGAACATCTAAATAGGTGGGGTGAGAACTTGGGAGACACTGCAGATAGGGAATTCACAATAGAGATGAATGCTAAGCCAGAAGACTGCCAAAGGAATGAAGACAGAAAAGAGGGCCAATGATAGTTGTTTTTCTGGTGACATCATCATATGATGGAGAGGATGAAAAAGACACCTGAGACATAAAAGCAGCAGCAGCAGCAGAAAGGAATGACACTGCAGAAGCTTTAAAAAGGATAAAGTTTTAAATAAGAGGTGTTAAACAAGTTCAGCAAAGTTGAGGATATAAGTTCAGTATACAAAAATCAGCTGTATTTCTATACACTAGCAATGAACAACCAGAAAAAGAAATTCACAAAACAATTTCGTTTACAACAGCATCAAAAAGAATAAAATGCTTAGGAATAAATTTAACCTGTACACTGAAAAGTATGAAATAATGTTGAATAATATTAAAGAGAACGTGAGTAAATGGTAAGGCACCCTGTGGTCATGAATCAGAAGATGTGATGTTGTTAAGATGGCAGTATTCCCCAAATTGATATACAGCTCTGATGCAATCCTTATGAAAATTCCAACTGTCTTTTTTTGCAGAAATGGGAAAAGCAATCCTAAAATTCATATGAAATTGTAAGGGACTCCAAACAGCCAAAACAATCTGGAAGAAGAACAAAGTTAGAGGACTCGTACTTCTCAATTTCAAAACGTACTACAAAGCTGCTGTAATCAAGACACTGTGGTACTGGGATAAAGACAGACACATAGATCAGTGGAACAGAATTAAGAGTTCTGAAATAAGCCTTACATTTATAGTCAACAAATGGGAAATAGCTTTTTGAATAAATGGTTCTGGGACAACTGGATATCAACATGTAAAAAACTCAATCGGGACCCCACCTCACACCACATAATTAACTCAAAATGAATCAAAGACCTAAATGTATGAGCTAAAACTATAAAACCCTAAGAAAGAAACAGGTGAAAATCTGTGTGAACTTGGATTAAGTGATAATTTCTTAGGTATGACATAAAGAGCACAAAGAAAAAATAGGTAAGTTGCACTTCATCAAAATTAAAATCTTTGTGCATCAAAGGACACTGTCAAGTAAGTGAAAAGATAACCCCCAAAATGGTAGAAGATTTTCAAATCATTTATCTGATAAGGGTTTAGTATCCAAATCATATAAAGAACTCTCACAACTCAACAATAAAGAGACAAATAACCCAAATGAAAAATGGGCAAAGAATTTGAATATTCTCCAAGAAACGTATACAAGTGTTTGGTAAGCACATGAAGAGGTACTCAACATCATTAGTCATTAGGGCAATGTAAATGAGAAGCGCCATGAGATACCACTGCATACCTACTAAGGTGGCTATTTAAAAAATGGATAATAAGTGTTAGAATATGGAGAAATTGGAACCCTCATACACTGCTGAACGTAAAATCGTACAGCCACTGTAAAAAACACTGCTTAGGGCCGAGCCCGTGGCGCACTCGGGGAGTGCGGCGCTGGGAGCGCAGCAGCGCTCCCGCCGTGGGTTCAGATCCTATATAAGGATGACCGGTGCGCTCACAGCACTTACTGGCTGAGCGTGGTGTGGCCGGTCTCAAAAAGGACAAAAAAAAAAACACTGCTTAATTCACACAACGTTTCTTTTTGGCAGCTCCTCAAAGTTAACTATAGAATTACCATGTAACCTAGTAGTTTTACTCGTAGGCATATACCCAAGAAAATTGAAAATCTATGTTCACACAAAAAGTTTTAAAGGAATGTTCACAGCAGAATTATTCACAATAGCCAAAAAGTGGAAACAGCTGGCTAGTTAGCTTAGTTGGTTACAGCATGGTGCTGAACACCAAGGTCCAGAGTTCAATCCCTGTACCGGCCAAAAACAACAACAACAACAAAAAAGAAAGAGTGGAAACAACCCTAATGTCCATCAACTGATAAGTGGATAAAAAAAAATCCTTATAATGGAATTATTCAGCCATAAAAAGAAATGAAGTACTGATGCTTGCTACAACATGAATGAATTGTCACAAGTAGTAAGATTCCATTTATATAAGATGTCCACAACAGACAAAGCCATAAAGACAGAAAGTGGTTGCCAAGGGCTGGGACTTGGGGAGGAGGAGAAGGGAATAGGAAGTGACTGATTAATTCACACAGCGCTTTTTTTGGGGGTGATGAAAAATGTTCTGGAATTAGATTATGATGACGGTTGCACAACATTGTGAATATACTAAAAACCACTAAATTGTACACTTTAAAACAGTTAAAAGATTGAATTTTATCTTAATACGAAATTTTTTTAAAGGAGGAATTTTTTTGTAATACTTTTTTTTACACTTCACAATGTAAAATGCAATAGAGAGGAAAGAAAAAAGACCATGTAATGCAATAACTAAGCAGACCTTGGAGAAAGCAGTTTCAATGAGGTAAAAAGGCAGAATGCAGGGGATGGAGGAGTAGGAGCTGGGCAGCAGGGACAACACCTACCGTCTGCATAAGCATGTGGGGGAGAAGGGAGCAGGAGAACAGCCTGTGGACTGGGAGCCAGGGTGGGTGGTGGGTAGCATTATTAAGATATCATGTTTCTGATCAGGTAGGGGAATAGATCCAGGTGAGATACAGTTTCATGTGAAACAAAAGAGAGAGAGAGCATAAAGAAATCTTGAGACATGTAGAGACACACAGTCAGTGAAATGCAAACTAAGAACAGAGTAAGGTCCCATTTTTAATGAGAGTGGAGTCATTTCTTTGGCGTAACAGCTATGAGCAATGTGACAAGGTATGTGTGTGTGTGTGTGTGTGCATTCTTTTAGATTTTTAAAACTTGCTGCACTTACCTGCCTATGAGCATCTCGGAGGTAGGTGTCGTATCCAGTGCCCTCGACATGGTAGGATGACTTTGCTTCATCCGGTACCAGACAGAGAAAACTTAAATGAAAAAGACCATAATCAATAGCATAAAGCCTCTCACAACTCAATAATATATTTATATGTATTAAAGACTCTAGTAATATCTTAAGTTTTAGCCAAGTACTAATACAAATGAAAATTTGAAAAATAAAAATTATATGCTATTAAGTTCTTATCTTGAATCAGTCTTGTGATTCACTGATTAAATACTCTTTCATTATTTTAATGGTTTTATTAAAAAATTATTAATTCCACTTAAAATAGAAGCCTAAGAAAGAGGTTTTTTTTTTTTCTTTTTAGATTGAGGCACAATGACAGATTGCCATGATATTTGTTAATTGCAGAAAATTGGCTTTTAAGTAATTGAAGTTGAGATTTTTATGTACCCTAATTTTTCATCTTGAGCCACAAGCCATTTTTTCTGAAGTTACCAGAACCAGGCATATCAGTGACAGTATTGCAAGGGGAGGGGGGCGGGGAGAAGAAAATTGCCATAGAAAGGACACTTTTAAAAAAATGCAAAAAGGGGCCGGCCCGGTGGCACACTGGAGAGTGTGCCGCTTGGGAGCGTGGCGGCGCTCCCGCCGAGGGTTTGGATCCCACATACAGACCGGTTCCCGCTCACTGGCTGAGCGCGGTGGGGGCACAACACCAAGGGTTGCGATTCCATTACCGGTCAGTAAAAAAGACAAAAAGGAAAAAAAAATGCAGAAAGGAAAAGCATACACGCTTAATAAGTACAATTTGTCAAAGTAGCAATTCTCAATGTTGTTACAACTGGAAATTTCTTAAAATTAAATCATTTATATTTTTAAAAAGTGGGGTAATTTGAGGGTTTATTTAACTACTGTTATTTGTTTTTATTTTTTACATTAAGTAGACTTTTCTCTTGGTATCAATTGTTGCCCCAAGGCTGTTACTTGTTACCTAAGCAAGACAGAAAAGCCAAGGTAATCTTTAAAGAAGACTGAGTTCATAACAATATTTCTGTAACAATCTAAGAGCAGAACTACTACCTATTATAAAAACAAGTAAAAGAGATATAAGTCAAATTTACATAACAACTCACCTATTTACAATTTTATGGACTTCAGTTTTCCCATCATTTTTAGGGTGGTCTGGAGTAGCAGGAGGTGAAGCACTAAGCCACTCTTGGTTTGACAAAGTGTTATCTGGTGAAATGTCAGTAAATAATGGATCTTCTTCCAGATCTCTAAGTTTAATTTAATGATGTATAAAAACAACACTTTATTATGACATTTTCTAAGTTAAAAGATTCTCTGCTATGTTCTTAGAAAATATTACATAATTTCGCTAATATAAAGGATTAAGGAATAACATATTTATATTATATAGACAACATTTTATACTACCAAAAACAAGAACATAATTTTGTTTTTAAGCATAATGAATACATAAATCACTTGTAATTTAAAGGGATGGTAGTATCAGGACATCTAAATTTTACTTTTAAAAGCTTTTAAACTGTTATAGGCATTTTTTTTAAGAGTAAGGGAGAGAAACAGGAGGAGAGAGAAAGTTCCGACTCTATATGAAATGCTGAACTCAGGGGGTTGGGTGGAAACTTACACTGCTCCTGCTATCAATCCGTTCTCTACCACATCTTTATCTTCTGGGCACAAAGGTTTATATTCTGTATAATTTCTTTCTTCAAGATTTCTTAGGACCAAGTTGTAAAGAATGTGCTCATTGGGTTTTTGTAAAAGATGCTCAAACATTCTTAATGTCATTATGCTTATCTGAAACCAAAATTGATAAAAGCTAACTGAAAAATGCCTTAAAATAAGTTGTTCTTTTTGCCATCTTGTAAGTCATGCTTTCAATTTTTAAAGCCACATAAAAATTAGGCTGTACTTATCACAAGTATATTAAAATCAGTATATGGAAGAATCTACGTCCAATTCCACATCATTACATAGCTTACCTCGTCAGAGATGTGATCGCAATGTTCGATTAACCTGTATCTTAAAGGGTGTCTGCTTATTTCTGCCAGAGTTTCTGGTTCTCTCTGTTCTCCAAGGATAAAAAACACCATTTCTTGAAGCAAAACGTCAGAGGTTACTTGACGAACAATGCGGTGAAGCAGAGCAGTTGACGTCAGAATGCCCATCTCAGAACTGAGCACGATAAACAGGTAATTAGTGGGCGAAATGACACGAACACCGTGACGTTCTTTTCTTCTCTTTTGTGAGGAAAGAGGCTACTCACGTTTGCATTAGCTGAGGTTCCATAACACCAACGAAAAACCTTTCATGCACAGCTTTGGCAAGAGCAACAGCAGCAGTCTAGAATACAGTATGAGCAACATTATCTTTTTTTTAATGGAAAAGAGAGATTAATTTGTAACACCAATTAATCAGTTTGCACTCCCCATCTGAATTATTCTGGAAAGACAAAACTTCTCTATTGTACATCTTGGTGACGGCATGTAAACCTAGATTAGATGTTAGCCATTGGGTCGTTTACATTTTTTCCCCTAAGTTTCCAAGAACAAGAGGAACAGGACAAAAAATGATCCCACTAATGTTATAGTATTAACATCGCTCCAAAGAAGAGGACTGGAGGGAAGTTAATGTGACCTTCTGAAGTGCTGTACCATAATACTTAAAGAAGTATGAAAGGACAGAACTTGAAGTTTGATTTATGCCAGAATTATGATACACACACACACTTCTTTGTCTTATCTGTTTTACTAACTATGCTATCCTAAGATAATTAAGATATATTTGGGGATATAAACTAGGGATTTGAATTTCACTTAATAGACATGTACATTTTAAATATTATCAGTAACCAACAAAAAAATTCAAACCTTTTGTGCTTCCTTAATGAGCTGGTCACAATAATCAAACCAGGAAAGAAATGAAATTAAGGCTCGTTTCCCTGGGAATGCTGAAGCATCTTCTTTATGACTATATGAATCCAAGCTGTAGGACATGGAAGAAATGTTAAGTCCAAAGTTATCCAAAAGCAAGAACGCTATTCAGTACATATGGAAAAGTGAAGGCACATGAATGAACTCACAGAGTATGGTATATTCACACAGACAATGCTAGACGACAATCAAAAGATAGATTTTTTAAAAGAAGCCAAAGATAAGAGAAACCTTTTAAATAAAAGTAGTAAATCATTTTTACTCATTAAGTGAGAAGAGAGAGACTAAAGCAGAATTCCTGCTGAATGGAGCTGCAGGAGAAAAACCACTTGGCTCCTCATACTCATCATAAATCTGACCAAGTAATAGCAATGAAAAGGTGATGTTCTCAGCTGCTGGGAGGTAAGAAAAGGAAGGTAAAGGAGGACCTACAAAAAGAAATAGTGACTGGTCTGCTTCTCTTCCTGCCTTAAAATGCAACACAGTCCTAATGTTAGCAAGTGAGTCTGCCCTATAGATGTTATGATGTCAAAATATTAGGCTGCTTATAGGTGGTGGGATTATGGGTACTTTTTTAATGCTACATTATACTCTTTAATAACTTATAAATGTTCTGCAATAATCATATCTTCCTGTGAGAATCAAGTAGGGGAGCCCTACTAGGTGTTAGAGGGGGTGAAAGAATGAGGCAGGAGGAGAGATTCTATATAAGCAGGACATAAGACTCAGGAGACTGCCCTAGAGGCTATGGGAATGACTTATAAAAAAAGGAATTCCTTCTTTTAGAGGAATTAATAAAAATAACTCAGGTAAAGTTATTGGTCTTAGGTAAGCCCTTAAAAATTGATCAGAGTAATGAACAAATAAAAGTAGCTTCACTGTCTAACATCTGGATGGTTAACATACTAATTTGTCACTGCTGATTGATAACAAATTTAATACAAGACTCAACAAAAAACTCCCACTAGTAGTGTGACATTTTTCAAAACTAAAGCCTTTTAAAATGTAGTCACCTTTATGGGAAAATACAAATCCTGGTGCTTACCCCCAGTTAACTGCTTCCACTGTTTCAATATCTAACGGATCCACCGACGGAGGTAGGGCCTTGTACAGGGAGGCGAGTCTGTCTGTGAGCAGCTCGCACAGGCAGGTGCTCTGAGTGAGGCACTTGGCGGCCGCAGGCTCTGGCAAACTCACTAACAGCATCAGGCCCTCACATGCTTTCACAGCTATCCGGCCATCCTGAGGGGGGAAAATACATACCCCTTCAATTCTTGAATTAGATATACATTAAGTTTGGAAAAATTCAACATAAAAAGATTTAATGTTTTACGGTAAAAGAATAGATTTTTTTTTTTTCTATTTTAAATGCATATTATTGTGATCACAATAGGGGAAAAAAGTAAAGAGGATGACTCACAGGACTTCTAGTAAGATTTAACAAAGAATTCACTAAATTGTAATCTTGGTTTGGACGAACAACTGAGGCCTCTGACAGTGAAGTGACACTGAGGTGATCCAAGCTTGAGGACAGGTCATCTATCTGATGAGGAGGCTCATCTTCTAACTCTGTTTGCTCCATTCCAGTAGCACCAGACAGCTCCTCTGGCTGACAGGACTGTCCCGTATCTGTTGACAAGGAATCTTGACCTTTTAATGTGTCTTCTGAAATTACACTTGGTGCTCCTTTGGAAGCCAATGATTTCAACTTATTCTGAAAATGAATACATGTTTTATAAGAGTCACATCAAGACTTTTAAGCTGGAAATCATATTTTAATAATTTTTTCTATAATTAACATTCTACATGCTTAACAAAAGTAGCAATAAGTGTTATGTCAAATGAGAATAATCAAATTTCCAACAAACTGTGTTTCAGAGTAATTTTACAATTGCATAGGAGTTGATGACAATCTTTGTACTAACTACAAAATGTTTTAGACCATAAGCAATGGACAATATTAGTGATAACTATTTGGCTATTACTAAAACAACAAATATCAGCAGGAAAAAAAAGTTTCAATTGCAGCTAAATTTTTTCTCATCACTGGGCTACTGTAAACACATAGCCTCAATGTTTATTCTTCTAAGATCACAGTGGAAAAGTGGAAACATACAAATAAATATATTTTAAAGTTCAAAAGTTACCAACATTAGACTTAAGGTTTCCACAAAAGTCCCCAAATTCTCTTAAATATATAAAAAACTTTTTCTAAGTTTCTTCCTTATACTTCTGCTCTATAGAAAGAACACAAGAAACTACTCTCAGGATATTTTTATTACTGTCTTTAAGGATAAGAAGTAAGATTTACCTGAAATATTGGTGCCCCCATATCTATGCATACACCCAAATGCAAAGAAAGTCTTAACTTATGCAAGTTACTAGTTTCCAGGCAAAAGTATCTTGCTTTCCATTTGAACATAAGAGTAAAAATCAAATTACACACACAAGTTAAAATTCATCATAAACTAGTTTCTCCACGGGCCTATCGCAGCTCCATGCTCATCATAGAAACACATTAAAAACTAAATGAATTCAAGTTCCTGCTTTCAAAGTTATATCATAGTAATTATAAATCACTTTTATTTCCATTAAAAGTATAGTTTAGATGAATCTTTTTGAGAAATTGAGCTCACAGCACACATATTAAAATAAAACAACTCTATGGGATTCAGTGAATACTGCAAACAATTTGCTAATTTCCTACAAAATCAATTGCATATCATAGCCTTTATGAAAGTAAAACATTTTATTCCATCTAAAATACTAGCAATATCACACAGAGAGTTGTCTCAAATAAGAAGGGTGAGAGGAAGATCAATCTTAGCATAACCCTCACTCCCTACACTAGTGTTTCTCAAAGTTTGGATCAAGACTGTTGGCATCCTGGTCTTCTGTGGGATTTGAAAAAAGTGCAGATTCCTGGGTCTCATCCACACCTGCTGAATGACAATTTATGGAGGTGGAGCCCAGGAATCTGCATTTTACAAAAGCTCCCTAGGAGATGAGGAACTGCTGCCTTAATTCTTAACACTGATTCCTACGAGGACTGTTTACCTTCTGCATTAGGGATCTCATTGGTACCATGCACATTTATGCACATAACTCCCAAATGTCTTAAACCCAGACTTCTCTCCCAAATCACAGATGTGCAATATCAAATACCTGCTAATTATCTCCATCAGGATATCATGATGACTCAAAGAATCCAAAACCAAAATTACCATCTTCCCCTTAAAATAAGCTCCCTATGGGTTCCCTTCTTTCCACTAGCCGCAGACTTATAGGTTCAGGAATTCAAGCATTCAAATCATTTTTCTCTGCTTCCTGCACTTGAGCAACTACAAGACTGTACAGAATCTACCTCTAGTCTCCCAAATACACCCACTTCATTCCAACCCACTGCTTTCAACTTATAGTCCTTGTTACTTCTTGTCTGGGTTACTCCACCAGCTTCCAAGTCAGTTTCCCTGCTGCCCTCTCTCCTCTTAAAGGAGTCCAATGTATAAAATGCTGCCACCAATTTAACTTCTTAAGGAACAGACCATCACATAATAACTAACATCCCTGCTCAAAAACTGTCACCGGCCCCCAGTGTCTGTGAGTAAGCACAAACTCCTCACCCTGCCATTCAAAGCCTTTGACAACCCTTGGTCTATTTGTTCTGGTTCTTACCACATATCCTAATTATACCAAACTTTTATACTTTCGTTCACTCATTCTTATTTAAACATTTATCAGGGCTCATTTCAAAGATGACCTTTTCCAAGAAATCTTTCTTGATGACTTAGAGCAGACATCATCTCTTCATCCTATGAACACTTACGGCATTTACTCTATCTTTCTTAGGATTCTCACCTGAGTCTATTTGAGGTCACGGTATCTGAACATTCATCTTGCCGTTTTTGCCAGACCATAAACTCCTTGATGGCAAAGCCTATTTCTAAGTCATCTACCATGTGTACTTATCTCACTGCAGATACATACATTGGCTGATATAAATGAACATATTATTAGATTTCAGGGGATACATGCTTGAGAACTGCAAACTATTTCTGTATCTATACCTACAAGAAATAAAACTGCATTTCCCTATAGAGTCTTTTATTCATAAGTGTTAATTAAGCAGTTATGATGCCTTATGCTAGATACTAGTGAAGCTGTGGGGACCCAAGGATTAACAAGACAGAGTCCTTGTCCTCCAGGAGCTTATTGACCAGCAGGAGAAAATAAAATGCACATAAATAACTCTCATTAGGGAGACTTATAACTGACATTAAAAGTGTATCAACTGTCCTATCAGTTCAGAAAATGGAGATAACCTACCATCTCAGGCTTTGGATTAATGTGTGCTATAAACATGCTGCATAAAGCAGACATGTCACTAATTCTGAAGGGTGTTCTTTGTAGTGATGTGTAAATGTTTCCCTGAAGACAGGTACGTAAAGTGTGTCTTGCCATTAACATACACATGCCTGCAAATTTCCTCTTCTGATCTACAGTTCTGTACTTCTGAAACAAGTTTCAGAGATTTTGGGAAAGAAATCCTTCAAGCTTAAGTTTGGGAAAAAATCCATGCATCTAAAGTACACTAAGGTAACTAAGAAAACGTTAGCAAAAATGAACTTTGAGAAGAAAAATCTCATACTTAGCCAAACTGAGATATTTCTTATAAAAATAACAAAAACTAAAAGAACTATAATACCACCCTTTTAAATAAATCTTTAAAAATCTGAAATCATAAGACTATTCTAGCCATTTTGAGGCAAACTTGCAAAGGATGGTATAAAATATGATGGACATCACGAAAAACAGGCATTCATACTTCTTAGCTTGAAAGTCCTACCTAGAAATTTAAATTTATGCATTTTGCAGCTTTGCTGCTTACCTACCTACCTCCATTAAGAGTGCAGAATAGGATCCTAAATTACTCATTCAGTAACGTGTAACAGAAAACAAACCTATATAGGATAGCTAATATTTAAAAAAAAGAAAAAAAAACAAAAAAACAATCACCTGACAACACTCAGTGCTGATGAGGACATGGAACAACAGGAACTCACATGCATTGTTGATAAAGCCACTGTAGAAAACTGTTTGGCAGGGCCGGCCCGGTGGCGCACTGCTACAGTGCGCCGCTTGGGAGTGTGGAGGCGCTCCCGCCCAGGGGTCGGATCCCACATACAGACCGGGTCCCCCCCCCCCGCCGGGCGAGGGGGGGGGGGGAGGAGCCCGGGGTGTTGGGCCCCCTTTGCGGGACAAAAAAAAAAAAAAAAAAAAAAAAAAAAAAAAAAAAAAAGGCAGTACAAAATATTAGAGCGATCCATCTACTATATGAAGTTAGGGAAATAACTTGTGATTTTTTTATACATCTTGTCCAAATCTACACATGTCATCCTGACCCCATGCCAGATTACCCACACTACACACTGGAGCAAGTCTGGCTGCTAATATGAAAGCTTATAAACTTCTGTGACTGCTTTATCCCTGACTCACCCTTTAAGCTACACTCTTTCTATGTCTTGGCTTTGTATCTGTTCAATCCTGTACTGCCCCATATATCTGGTTCAACTGCATTCTTAGAAAATCTTTTTTCTTGGGAGATTTCAAGTGAGAATAAAACAGTGATCTTACATAAAAAATAGTACTGGGAAGTAAAACAAGCTATCTGATAACCCACAAAATATAACTTCTTCTAATATTATTCACTGAATTCAATTTGCATAATGATCTTAAATGTACTTTGAAGGTTGATGAGTAGTGTACCATACCTCCAGGAAAAAATTAACCAAGTAGGGATTCTGTTTCAGTTTTGCACACACAATACAGAGAAACTGAATCTCTTCATTTTCCGTCGGTGTTGCAAGGACTTCACCACAGAGTCGAATTAATTTCTGCGAAAAATTTTTTTAAAAGTTTTTAAACTTAGGTTACTTTTTACAAGTATGTAAATAACCATCCATTTACCTAAGAGATATTTAAAATTTTCAAATAATGCAAATGCCTTGCAATAATAATCAGACAGAACACTAAAAATATCTACAATCACCTCTATCAAAATAAATTTACTAGAAGTACATTTCTCAAGTTCTATACCCTAAAAAATTAATGAGGTATATAATAAACTCTCCTTGAGATGTTATGGAGGTACAGTAAAAGGAAAATTAACATAAAATTTTAAGAGAAATATAAAGACATAAAAAGCACTTAATACAATGTCATACATAAGGAAAGCTCAAGTATTCACTAATTTGCATACTATTTTTAGGTTTACTCTTAGAAAAAAATCATATAAAATTATTTCTATATGAGAAGAAATCAAACCAAAATAATAGGGGAACAATATACCTGCACCGGCCGGTGCACATTAATGTGCGGTAGTAGCGGCTGCCGGATTCTTCCCAGGAGTTTAGTATAGAATACCAAAACCTGCTGCTTCATTCCTGGAGGACACTAGGTATAAGAAAAAAGGAAAGCAAACAAGAAAAGAACAGACAATACAAACACACTTACTCGAAAGCTTAAAAAATGGGATAATATATATGAATGCATTCCACCCTGAAAAGACAATGCAATTGGCTGGTTAATGACTTGGTCAGAATAAAATTTTCAATCAAACATTAATGACTGGCATTTTAGAAATAAAATTATACATGTGAGACCACAATATAGCATATGAAACCATAGGCTCCTGTAATAACAAAGAGGATGGTAATAATATGTTGTTGAGATTTAGGGTTTCCTTCAGGGAATGTCGACCCGTTTATATTCTAAATACTGGTGTAACATGAAACTATCATAGTTAACTCTGCCAGAGCAAAGGCAGAATCTTGTTTCTTATATGAATGACAGGTAATCAATAACTTTCCATCATATATATGTAGGAGTAAATAAAGCCCCCAGCACATATCTGTAAATAAAAGGAATCCTGTGGTATAGACTGTTGTGATTTATTCTAACAATACTGTTTTAAAATAGTTGCAAAATTATTTACATGATAATTATTATGGGCAAAGAATATTTTCATTATCCACATAAAACATAAATACTATTTACAATCACCTATATCAAAATAAATTTACTAGTGGTACTTTTTGCTCAAAAATCAATTAATACTTATTCAATTTAGTGTTATAAAAGCCCTCTAGGGAGGAGGAGAATGAATTGCAGGTTATTAAGAAGCAGATGTGTTACCTAGAAAAAATAAATTAAGTGAATTTAACTTAAAAGTAAATTGGAGTATGACAGACTTAGTGAGAAGGAAACTGTCTTTAATATTACTATTCATACCTCTATTTGTTGTTAAAATGTGTCTATTAGTTTTTTTGTTTTGATTGTTCACACATATTATAGAAATTCAAAGAACAAGAACCACAGATTTTTAGAGTTGAGGGAGGCCCCTCAGCAATGACCTCCTTGTTTTTAAAAAGGAGGAAGATCAACCAAGGAGACTTGCCAAAGGTCACAGTGTGTTACTGACGAAGTCAGGCCCAGGCCGCCTAACAACCCAAGGCTCACACCACCACGTGGCTTGAAAACTCGCCTTTGTAAGTAATTTGAAAGTTTTGCAATACAAAATATTATTTACATTATATGAGCTTTGCAAAGGCTTTTCCATAATTCATTAGGCCTGAAAGTTTGAATTGGCTCCATTCATCAGCTGAGTTAATGTCAGAATAGTCAATAACATTCTCTTACAGGACTATAAAAATAATGCCTTTTTTGTAACCCAATTTTCACAGGGTTCTTTTTCTCATTTCCTTTGATTCTGAGCACATGTAACTGAGGTGATTTTCAGAAATGTTTACAATGGAATTCTAAACGTACATATCAGTTGTTGTTTAGAGCATGTGAGCATGCGGGGAGCTTTGCTATCTCTATGGATGTCATATCTGCATAAGCCACGTTTCTTTTTTTTCCACTATCTTAACTTGAATCCTGCCATGTTCAATATGTACCTCTATAATTAAATTCAGTACTTGGCAGCTTCTTCATCTCTAAGACACTAATGCATTTATTACATACCCGAGAACACCACATGGATTAGGAACTTACATCAGCTTTCCCTAAAGTGTATAATGTTTCCAAGATCTTGTGATGGAGCAAGTATTCCATACATGGCCCTGTCTCTCCAGATTCCCGCTCATCTTCTTCTTGAACCAGTATGTCTAACATCTGTTCCAGATGGGATGGAATGTTCGTATCAGTCACTGGGGCTTTATCGTCTAAACAATAAAAGACACTCATCAAACAAACATTCAAACATTTTAAACTGCATATTTGCACCTAAAATATTCTCTGTATTTCCCCATTCCTATTAACACTGAGAAAAATCTGAACTACATACTTAAGTGAGGTCTATACACATGGTAATGATTATCTTTGCTAGAATTTAGATGATGCTTTTTGCCATACTCTCATTCAAAAACTGAATCAATATTCTGAAATTTATTCTAGAAGCTAAAATTAATCCATAATAACTTAGAAATAAGAGCCGTTTATGGAAATAGGAACATGATCAGGAAAAACACATATAACATCAAAATTTTCTATGTACAATTATTCTTTTTTTACTTAGCCAGTTCAGAACATCTAAATTTTAAGTCTATTTATATAGAAACAGATTGGCCTTGATTATTAAGCTGAATAAAACAGGATAGTGAAGAGGACAGGGTCTGTTTTTGATTGCTTCTACATTACTTTGTAACATTGGGAGCTAGTCACTTAATGCTCCTAACCCATTTCCACCTATAAAAATATGAGAAGTCAAAGGAAAACTTTCTATTAAAATTTCTGACACCTCCTCTCATTAACAGACAGCTATTCCCAAAGTCTGTTTTCTAAGCTGTTTCTCAGGAAAATTTTTATTAAATATTATTGGTTTTTTAAAATAAAAATTTCTTGATATTTTTAACATATCACAGTGAGACTTGAAAATCACACAGTTTTACCAACCTATCCTTATTGGACAAGGGTTAAGTTACTCTTATTATAATGTGAAATTTTATAGAATATTTAAATACAAAATATATTAGAAAACGCCAAGTTCTTATTTGTCTCTACTGTCATTTTCTTAATACTTCTAGTTTGTACAACACGATCCTGGTATGCTATGTATTGATGTGTTGCTTTGTACATAGGCACATCTATATATACACACACAAAATAAACCATAATACTAACCCTTATGGAAAAACCAATGGAAAGGGTCACTCTTGTTTCCCAGAAGGGCATATGTATATAATTTGATATGGTATGGGACCATTGTTAAAAGCATGGGCCCTGGAATTAGACAACTTAGATTCAAGTCTTGGCTCTATCACTTTTAGCTAGATGACGAGGTGCAATTTATTTAAGCCTCAGTCACCAACATCTATAAAACTGAACTAATAAACACCAGTAAGCGCCATTGTATGATTTCTATAAAATAATATCTGTAAAGCCCAGTGCCGTAGCACATAGTAAGAACTTAAGAAATGTTAACTTATGTCTCATTTCATATTCTTCTAAAATGGGTAGCCTAGCACTCATTATTTACAAATCAAAGATAATTTGTAAGTTTACTTGTAATTTATTTTTTAAAAATGTTTTTTCCCCTATAATTGCAGGCTTTATATACACAAACACTCCAGGAAAGAATGAATGTTGAAGGATGGTTTGATTGTACTTACATATGGGGGGAAATGACCAGAAGCTTCAAATTGAGAAATAAGTTAACTGTAAATTTGACTTCACAGGATTAAAATCCCAGCTCCTTATAAGACAAGATCTAGTTCCTGCCATCTACTCTCATCATTCCTAAACTGTAAATGCCTCTGTGCCTTTGCATATGCTGTTCCTTCTACCTGAAATGCCTTTACCCTCCTTATCTACCTTGCAAACTTCTATTCAGCCTTTAAAGCCCAGGTCAGAGACCCCCTCCTCCTCTTTCTGCCTGCTTTGTCCTCTCTCTCTACCTGACACACACTTTGTTATTTGTCCCATACTTGACTGTAATATACACACTTCTTTCTGTAGCTAAATTTATGCTTTTCCTCAAAGCCACGAGGGGGAGAGGGGGAATCAGTAGGGCTAAGAACTGTCTTTTGAAAAGGCAGCTCCTTCCAAAAAACACTTCTGTTAGATCTGCTGGCTAGACACCCATATGCAGTTAGAAGTTATCTTTTACATTTAAAGATACGTATTTTTTTCTGTCTGATTTGTACTTATTACACAAATATAAAAGATTTTTCTTCTTTTAAAGATGAATCACCTATGACCCCATCAGCTTGCCAAATCAACTGTTCTCATTTTTTCAAGTTTCCTTTTTATTAAATGACAAGTGTCCAATCTGCATATGCACTAGTGTTCACCAATACATTCCTCAAGGAAGCCCATAGTGCTATGCAGCAATGTATTGTATGTTCCTATTTTAGCGGTTCCCAAACTTTGGCCCATGGGCCAAATCCAGCCACGCCATAAGTTTTTGTAAATAAAGTTGCATTGGAACAAAGGAATGCTCACTCTTTTGCATTTTGTTGATGGCTGCTTTTGTGCTATAATAGCAGAGCTGAATAGTTGAACAGAGACTATATGGCTTACAAAGCCTAAAATATTTACTAGCTGACCCTTTACAGAAAAAGTTTGCCAACCCTTGATCTAATTTATTCATATTCCCTATACTCTCTCTTCATCCTTCCCATTCACAAAGAAAAATAGAAGCAACCAGAAGATAATTTCCAAAGCCTCCCTACACCACACCTACCTGCTTCCTGTATCTATATCCTTGTTCTGCTTTCTGCCTTCTTTAGATGAACTGTCCACATGTTTACTTAAGGCCAAGCCTCCATTTGTGCCCTAGATCCCATCCACTCTTGTGTACTTAAGGAAATGATGCCTACTTGCTCAGGAATGATCTCATTTTACTCTTGTATCCACCTTTTCCTCTAGTAGATTGTTCCTATCAAATTATAAATTGCAATATCTTATATCTTTAAAAAAAAACGAAAAACCCTCCCTTACTGCCACATCTCCCTCTCAGCTTTCCTTTACACTAACACTCTTCAAGAGAGCATTGTATACACATTGCCTATACATGTTTTCCACCCATCTTCTCTTCAGCTTATTCAATCAGGCCACCTCTCCCCTTCCCACCATTAAAATGGCTCTTATCAAGAACACTAATGATCTCCTCTTCTAGGCTTCTAGGACACCATTCTCTCTCAGCTGTCTTCTACCTCCTTCGTAAAAGCAAAATTTCCTTTGCTACTGTCCTCATTTCCCAACATCGAGTCCAAGAGTTCAGCTCCTGAACACCTTTCTCTCTCCCATCCACCTTTACACCATAGATAATCTCATTCAGTCTCACGGCTATCTATCCTCTTCACATGCTGATGACTCTATTTTGTATCTCTAGTTTATACATCTACTCTCAAGTCCAGACTCCTGTTGCCAACTGTCGACTTGACATGTCCAATTGTATACATAATGGACAAGTTAACATGTCCAAAATGCTCTTACAAACCTGCTAATCCTGCAGTCCTCCCATTCTCAGTAAGTAGGACCTCTAGTTTTCCAACTGCTTAAGCACAAAATTTTGGAGTTATCTTTGATTCACATTCCCTCATAGCAATATACTCTTCATCAACAAGTCTTCCTTCAGAATATATCCAAAATACAATCACTTCTTACCACCTCCACCCCGGTCTAAGCCACTATTCTCTCTTGCTTAGACCTCTGCAATAATACCCTAACTGTTCTACCAGTTTCACCCCTGTAACCTTTCATCTAATTTTTCTCACAGATACCAAAGTGTTGCTTTAAAACAGATTGTTATAGCTCTACTCAAAACCCTCCAAAGGCTTCTCATCTTAGAATAAAACCTGAAGCCCTCACAATGCTTACAAGGCCCTGTGTGAATCTGCACGGGCTCCCCTCCCCCACATCACACCCCCTGTCTGATTTCTTTTATTTATTTATTTTTAAAATTTTATTTATTTATTTTTTATTTTTAAATTTTATTTTGTCGATATACAATCAGGATTTCATCTCCTACTACTTTTCCCTTTGTTCCCTTTGCTCTAGCCATACTGGCTTCCTTTCAGTTCCTGAGCACCAAGCACTCTGCATGCTCCAGCCCCAAGGTGTGTACACTCAGTCACCATCCTGGGACACTCTCCCCCCAGATATCCAGGAGGCTTGCTTTCTCTCTCCTTTAGATTTCAGCTCAGGGTCACTTTGGGCAATGAGACTTTCTCTAACCTAAAACAGCCAATTGCCCATCACTATCCCCACATCTCCACAGACACACTTCTACCCCCTTAATCTGCCTCATTTTCTCCTTAACACTTATCATGTATTTGTCTATTTGTTGTTTGCCTCCCCCCAGTCAATACATAAGTTCTACTAAGACAGTGAAGCTGCCTGTTTGATTGACTGTTCTATCCCCTGGTGCCCCGTGCCTAGAACAATGCCTGACATATAGTAAGTGCTTAATAGGTATATTTTTAAAAGAATGAATGAATCTAAAAGATGAATTAAAGGTAAAAATTTTTATAATCTTAAATATAAAATGACTTTGAAAATTTATCTGAAATATATTTTGGTATTTCAAATATTCTGTTTAGTTAATATCAGCATTATTTCTTACCCGAAGTCTCTATGTAGTAATGGGTAATTGCCTTCCAGTGATAAACAAAGTCTTCTTGTAAAGGAAGAGAAGGTGCAAGCTACACAGACAAACACACAAAAAGATCACAACAATTAAGAAAACGGCATTAAAAGTTTCCCATAAAGTAAAGCTCTATATTTGTCTAATATGATGCAAATGCAGCATAAAACTAAGAATTGAGCTTTAACCAGATTCTACATGTCAGATACCAAAGAGAAATAAAATGAGCCAAATCCAGGAAAGTAAAATTATTTATCAAGAAAGAGGAAAAACACATTTATTAACATTATTATTAAACTACATTATTGGACTTTTTTCTCTCCCCTGAAACTAGTAACTACTTATGGCTTCAGAAATAACCATGCTTAATGAACACACACCAATATTCTATTACTGAGGTATCAGTAAAATGAAATTACGCATGACCAGGGATCTTTGCACCTAGAACTTTGGAATGCAAAATACTAAAATGGTGCTATGTCACTAGTTACAGATCACCACTACTCAAACATATACCAAAGTCAACTTTGTAATCAGATTAAAAGTGTTCTCCACACTGAGTGACATACAGATGTAAATCTTCTCTTTTTTAAGCCTGGATTAGGCAATGCATATATTTAGCAAAATAACCACACGAACAAAACACTGCCAATTTAAATTCCACAAAGTCAAACATGTTTTACATTTTAGCTTTGAGATTTACTTCAGAAGTTTTAAGACCAAAATTACATCCCTTCAGCCATCTCATAGCAAACCTACAAGAATTTCAACTGTGTGTTAAATGGACAGAGAAGGACTTGGATGCATCTGCTACGACATTTTCTTTTCCTTAAAAAGAGTGAAACACAGGGCCGGCCCGGTGGCGCACTGCTATAGTGCGCCGCTTGGGAAGCATGGCGGCGCTCCCGCCGAGGGTTCGGATCCCACATGCAGACCGGTTCCCGCTCACTGGCTGAGCGAGGCGCGGGAGCGACACCGAGGGTTGCGATCCCGTTGCCGGTCCCAGTCCGGTACGGGGGCGACACTGAGGGTTGCGATTCATTGCCGGACACGGAAAAAGACAAAAAGACAAAAAAAAAAGAGTGAAACACAGTTAGAGCTCTCTCCTCTAGTCCTAGTGTTGTCAATAAAATTTGGTCAGAGAGTACAAAGTTGACCCAGCTTGGTTAAGAACAAATAGGTTTCTATTCTGGGAACCTAGGGATATGGCAGAGTTACCTTCCACTTTGTTATATTTCATCTAAACAAATGACCTAAAAGAGGTCATGTTACTCCTGTTCTTCCACTTGTTTCATTTTGATTTCTTAGTGTCCTTAGCAGCAACCTCAAAGTTGACAACCCTGTCAAAATAATTCCAGACTGCTGTGTGAATTATAAACATTGGTCATAAACATCTTAAGTGTTTCAGTCCAGAAGATGAAGTGCATTTACGAAAAAAATGGACCTGAGAATTTTTCATCATCGACATCTCAATGCTGGCTCTTCCACACTTGCCTGTTCTCACCACTTGCAGTAGTACTGGATTAAGAGAATATAAGTGTTCACCTCATTTTAAAATAAAATGCTGTGAAATCTTTAAAAAAGAAAAACGATTTTAAGAAAGAAGTTGAAATCTTTAGGAGTGCTGTACTTCAAGGAGAACATGCAGAGAGAGATTACTTAAGGGAAATTGAGAAAAACTATTAGGAAGAAAATTAAGAATGAAAGCATTAACTTGGGAAAACAGAATAATCTTCCTGAAATTTTTAGATTTAAAAAATCTGTTTTAATTGGCTACTTGCTTTTAGACTCCTCTTTGAAATATATAAAATTTCTTTTGATTTTTGGACCTAGCTTTTATAGACTAACATGATACAGTTAAATATATAACAAGTATGGAAAACTCAAATGAAATTTGTTGTTTAAAGAACTGTACCTAGTTTCTTAAGAGTGAATGTTGTGAGTTGTTAAATTTTTCCAAGGGAACCTCCTGGATATATAGGGAATTACAACATCCTTTTTCCAGATTATTCCAAGGGTGAATCACTAGACCAGAGAGGTACAGGATTAGTGTCAGGACCTTTGCTATAATAAGATACAGTCAAATTCAAAGTAGAATGGTGTTTGTTACCTTGTGAATACCTTTCTCCCATGAGTTAGATTTAAATAAGAAGCCTATTTAAGTAGACAGCTAAACTCTAAATTTTTAATAAATTAGAGTAGTAACAACCTTGTTCAAACATGAGTAAATTTTCTTATTTACGTAAAATTTCCTAGTAAATTTGCCTCTTTTATTATTAAATTCTAACATGCAAATTACCTGTATTATCATTGCATAAAAACATTTATGCTCTGCGTTAAGAAAAAAAGAAACAGATATGTGAATCAGCACCAGGATATTCTTTTTTTTTTTTTTTTCCTTTTTGTCTTTTTTTACTGACCGGCAACGGGATTGCAACCATCGGTGTTGCGCCCGCACCGCGCTCAGCCAGTGAGCGGGAACCGGTCTCCACATGGGATCCAAACCCTCGGTGGGAACGCCGCCACGCTCCCAAGCGGCGCACTCTCCAGTGCATCACCGGGCCGGCCTAGCACCAGGATATTCTAATTTAACTTTTTATAATATGGAGATTAAAATTTTAAAAATTCATGCAATAACTATCTCAACTAAAACTTGACGTGAATGCATAACTTGGACTTCACTTTCTCTGGGAAGCCTTGCCAGTCTCTTCTTGCCTAGGACAGAGTCCCTTCTGCACATGCCTTGGCACCCTCTACCAGCTCATTGTCTCCTAGCCCTCATCGCCCTTTTGTCATTGTTTAATTATTCATCTCTGCCACCAGATTGAAAACTCTGTGAGGGCTGGGACTATGTCATGTCTTTCATCACTGAATCTCTGCTTTCCAACTCAGTGACAGCACAGAGTATTCAATAACATTTATGGAGTGAATAAATGAATGACACAGCAGTCGCTGCCATTTAATGAGTAGTTATGAGCCAGGGACACTGCTACAAAGTTTACACCTACTGTATGGTCTTACATTCTCACAATAAACTCCTATTTTGCTGAAATTCCTACCTACTAAGACCCAAAGTCAGTTAACTGACTTGCCCAAGGAAACACTGCTTTTACCTAGAAACCCTACTGTCTTTTTCCAAATTGCCACCACACAAATGCATCTACATCACTAATTCAGATGAAAACTAGTGTTCTAAACACCACCTCCGCTTTTACTGTCTCTTGTGTATCATGAACATTCCATTCCTAGATCTTTTAAAATGCTTCTCCCTGTCCCCAACTTTCCTAATGCCCTTCCCTATCTTCTCTGCCTCTCCAAAGTCCAGCTCAAATCTCACTTCCTCCAGAGAGCCTTTCTCTAAGTACTCCAATCCTAAATTCTTGCTCCCTTCCTCCTATACAACTCGGCGGCTGAACCAATCATTCAAATAATAATAGTACTGGCTAGCACTTATTGGGCACTTACTATGTGCCAGACTAAGCACTTCATGTACATTATCTCATTTTTTATATTCACAATTGAAATGTGCAAGCATTAACTAACTCATCCAAGTGTAGAAGTAAGGGACAGAGGCAAGACTGGAACCCTACTCTGTCTGGCTCTGTCTCGGTCACTTTCTTGTGCATTCATTATATTATAATTTTAACTTGTGTATTTGTTTTGTCTCTCAAATTAGACTGTGAGCATTGTGGTCAAAGACACAGGTATATACACATTGTTTCCCTTGCTCTGTGTCATGCTTTCATGGCAGCTCATAAAACACTTGCTGAATAAGTAAAGGACTGATCACTTGTCATAAAAGAATACTGCTAACAAAACATATATATATATGTTTGGGGGCCGGCCCGGTGGCACACTGTTATAGTGCGCCACTTGGGAGCACGGCGGCGCTCCCGCCGAGGGTTCGGATCCCACATACAGACCGGTTCCCGCTCACTGGCTGAGCGAGGTGCGGGCGCAGCACCGAGGGTTGCGATCCCATTGCCGGTCCCGGTCCGGTACGGGCGCAACACTGAGGGTTGCGATCCATTGCCGGACACGAAAAAAGACAAAAAGGAAAACAAACAAACAAACAAACAAAAAACATATATATATGTTTGATTTGAGGTTTTAATTCCCAGGGCAGAGTAGATTTTTGAAGAATTGCTAGTCCCAACCATCATCATTAACTGACCCAACTATAATTTGAAGAGAACACATTGCATTCAAATTCTAAAACACGACTTCCATTGAATTAGTTTAAATAGACGAAACTTTCTTCCCAGACACCAACCTTTATCATCTCTGAAATAAATCTGCTCTCAGCATTGGAACTATATGGAATTTAAGAGGAACCAGCCCTACGGACATATCTAACAAGAACTAAGCCCTCAACAAATACTAAATTGTACTAAATGGGAAGTGTTTTTTTTATCCTTTGGAGAAGTTGTGCTAAAACTATCCAATCTATCCTCAGAACTACGAGAGGCCTGATTTCAGACTTGTGACAGTGGCCAGTGGCTAACAGAACAGATTCATTTCATAAGACTTTCAGCAGCTAATCATTCCTATACTGAGGGAAGAATGTCATTTCTGAGGCTTAATTACATTACGGTCCTTGTTTCTGATCAAGGTGTGAATTTCTCTCATACTCAAAATGCAGTCTAGCAGCTTAATAACACATTTTTAAATACAAATCTTGAAAATAACTTAATTATATTTTTCTACCTGTTAAGTAGCTAACAGGAAGTAAGAAGATACTATTAATTAAACAATAAGGAAAATTCTACATTTAAACCTCATTTAAATAAATATGCATCTGATCAGCCCTAAAAAACCATTTGCAGGCTACTCCAATTGAATAAGGAAACCTAGAAAGTGACTCATATAATGACAATACTGAAAAAAGGTCATGTTAGCATCCAGGTACAGGATTATCTCCCATCTCTATATAATCCTGATAATTATCTTAATTGAAACACTGCATCGGAAAATGATAATTGGGCATACAAATTTAAAGGAGTACAGAGAAAAGCTAATGAAATGAACTGAAGAATGGTTAAGATTATTTCATAGATAAGAAAATATCAAGCAAATAAACAAATAGAACTGAATAATGGAAACTAATCTTGGGCTACAAAAAAACACTCCCCAAATATAAGGATGGCTTATTTATCATTACATACGAGCTCATTCCCAGAAGAGAAGGGTAAAAAGAAAACAACGTTAGCACAACAAAAATTTTTCATGAGATTTATCTCCTATCAACATAAAAAGCAAATGAAAACATTATGTTTCTAAATGCAATGTATTAATTCCTAAGACCACGTGAATATAATTCACTCTAGTTTTTTCTCACTAACCTCAGCAAAGATGAGAATCTGGATATTGCAGAGCCAGAGTCAAACAATTTATGTGGATAATCTGATAGGTGCTAATATATATAATTACAAAAAATAATGAGGACAGAAAATACAGGCCTCGGGACAAAAATGAGCCTTTACTGGGATAGCAAGAAAGCCATCTTTTTTTTTCTAAGTGCTCATTTCTGTAAATACCAGACTGATGGGTATCAGATATAAATAATGTAATAAATTTCTATTCCCAATTCTTTCAACATTAAGCTATATCCAATGTTGAAATTAAATGATTCTTGGTATTTTAAAGAATAATTCAAAATATAAATATCACCGTTTTTTATAGATTTTAAATTCTTTTAACATAAAGATGCTGTAGATTGTGTAGAAGCAAGGAAGGAAAACTAAAAGTGTGTCTTAAAGTCTAAAACTGCCATGTCCCTCTACTGCTTTTCATTCATGAAACCTGTCCTTCTTGATTTGATACGTTTTCCCAAGAGCTTGTCCTACAGCTAATCTTTTTACATGTCCCACATGTCACTTAAATAACAATTGTACTATAAAGTTTTGTTTTTATTACTGAAATCAAAAACTCCATTTTATTTTTGTTACCTGGCCATGAAAATTATCCTATTGCAATTGATCTTTTTTAAAAAGTTGTGTGGGTTTTAACGTGCCTTACCACATCATCTGAACGTAGAGAAGACCCTTTTAAAACTTAGCAACTGAACTGTTTCTTCACACAATGCATTTTTCAATTTGGGCAATTATCCCAGAACAAAGTAAAGCAACTAGCCTTCTTATTCTTAAAACAGAAGCAAGGCATTATCTTTCGAGTTCCTTCTCGTTTACTGGTCTTTTAGAATATTTGATTCCTGCCTCTCTATGCTGGTGTCTAAAATCCTCAAAGGAGGGGACAATTGCAGGATACGCGAAGAGCGTCCAGGACAAGCCTTAGACAGAAAAGGAAGCAGATGGGCTCTGTGCTGGGGGAGGCTGGAAGCCGTCGAAAGCAAACTCGGGAGGACCCTCCAAACTCCTATTTCAGATCAATCAATAAGGTCCAGCTGGGTTCGGGCTCCAGGCCTGAGAAGGCAAAGGCCAGCAAGATTACGAAACGGGGTCAGGTCAGCTGCTCCCCGCCAGCCGCCACCCAGCAAGATCACAGCCCCCCGGGACCCCCATAAAGGCGGAACAGAACGGCACCCAAGCCCAGCAGCGTCCGGTCGCTTCTTTTGTCTTGCTTAACACTGAGCACTTTTTCCTGAGAACGTTAACGGTCAGGGAGGTCCCTTTCCCTTGTCCCCATCCGAGGGATGAGGCGACCCCGAGCCCGGCCGGGAGGACCCGTCCTCCCCGGGCACCCTCCCGGAGGAAGGAAGGGATCCACGTCGGCCCGAGACAGCGGGGAAAGGAGGGACCGTGCTC
>NW_007732909.1:16074-28919 GCF_000696425.1 Galeopterus variegatus | reverse complement strand
GCCTGCCCTGCGGCGGGCGGGCGGCGGGACGGCGCGAGCGCGGGGGCGGGCGCGGGGGCGGCGCGCGGAGGCCGGAGCCCGCCAGAGCCCGCCAGAGCCCGGCCCACGGCGCCCCGGACACCGCCTGCTCACGTGTTTACGGTACAGCCGTCCGCAGTTTCGTTTTCCCAGTGGAAGCAGAAGCTGTGGGGAGACGGAGCCTTCCATATCTGCGTTCAGTATTCAGAGGCTCATCGTTTAAGGGCAGACTTGGAAGACTGGTTGGACAAAAGCCAGTATTCCTGAAGCAACCATGGACAGTGGGTCTAAATGCTAAGAATTTGAGCAAATCGACTAGTGCAGGTGAACTGGCTTTGCTATCTGTAGGACACGTTGTTGTTGTTATTATTATTATCATTATCATCATCATCATCATCATTAAAGATTACTGTAAGTAAAACAGCTTAACAGTGCCCAGTCCATAGTAAGAGATACATAGGCATTTGTTGTTATTTGTTAGTAATAGTAGTATTTAACAAAGTAATAGGACCACAAATTGAGATTTAAGGAGGAGACTTTATAGTTGTCTTTTTTCTCCTATTTTCTGTGCTTAATGGCAGGTAAATTTGACTTTAATTATCTGTGTACTAGCCCCCAAAATGCTGGAGGCATCCTCTTTTGTTTGGTGAAAATTGATACGTGCTCCTTATCAAATTCTGGTTAATTGTGTCTGCTTCAACCAAGAGCGTGTGTTTATTACTATTATTCACACAGTTTAAGGTGGTTAGTCATATTATTAACCATAATTATTTTCCTGGCCTAATTGTCATGCACTTATATGGCATTTTGTATTTTCATGATTCTTTGCAACCACTAATTGCATGAGGAGGTCTGTTTAAAACAAGGCTTACTTAGAGTTGGTTGCATTTGACGATGCCTATCTTTGTGTACTTACTACAAACATAATAAAATATATGTTTCACTCTAGATTAATATCAATATTTAGGATGATCATTCATCTACCTGATATCTAGGTTCAAAGACAGACAAGTTGGACTAGACTTGTAACTGAGCAAATATTCCTATTTCTTATCTTCATCCTAGAAGACCTGTAGTAATACTAACATCATCATCAGCCTAATGCACAATTTGACCTCCCTCAACAAACTATGATTTAAGAAAACCCAAGAAAGGCTTCCCTAACTTCCAAAACACTTAGGTATCAGTATCTGCAATTCCTCAGGTAGAACTTTATTTCTTTATTCCTTTAGCTAATTCAAATAAGAAATTTAGTCTCTGTTAAAATTAAAATACTTTTTGGAGAGATGACATATTAAACTCACAATGAATGACTTTGTTAAATTCTTTTCTAAAATAAAGCTTAATCAGTGAAGATGCAGAAAAACCCAGAAAACTGAAATCCAGTGGGATGGAGTTGAGAAAAAAGAGGAAATAGATGATGCCTGCTTCTAAAGTTTGGCAGACTTCTGATTAAATATGTGGTTGAACACAAGAAAGTAGCCACACATCCTCCCTAAGCCCAAGTAAAGTGATTGTAAAGATATTTTTCAAAGTATAAACCCAAAAGGACAAATAAATTGGGAGAGGAGGTAACAGAATTTTGAGAATTGGAAAGCAGCTGTAAAGGGTTAACTGATGTAGCTGACCTAAGAAAGCTGAATCCTAAGGCAAAAATAAAGTCTGAAACCAAAGTAATATAAGAGCGTTAGTACATTCACAGAACCTATCATTGTCTCAGGAATTGGTGGCAATAGGTACCTCTGGAACTGGACGTTAAAGTAGGACCAAAATTAGCAGGATTGATTGAAAGCTTGTTTAGAATTAGAACTCCACGAGACTGGCTTACTACCCCTTTCTGATCAGTCATGGTATAAGATTAGAGACTTATTCCTGAGAAGAGTAGAGGTTCCATATTGGGAGTGGGGGAAGTGGAGGAAGAGGGTAAAGTGAAAGTAAGCATTGTGAATGTTGAAATATACATCCCCAGCCCTGATCCTCCTCTTGGCTCTCAGAACACAGGCATCAGGTTGATCCTTTCAGATAGGAGATAGGAAAGCTCTTCTCTGGAGAATCTGAGTAGTCCAAGAAAAAGGACCTGAAGATACTGACAGAGGGTTGACGAGCTCCTTCCATATACTCAGAGCTTCCAATCAGTTTTTTCATATGTCTCTCTTAAATAGGATCAGTCAGCCTAGGGTCATCAGAAATTCGTGGAAAGCTTGTAACATTAGACAAGAAGAAACAAATAGGACAAAAAAAAAAAAAGAAACTTGGAAGAAACAGTTGCTTGCATTGAATGAATAGGGAGAGATGGGAAGAAATCTCCAAAGAAACACTGTTATTAATATTCCCAGAGAGAAAAAAGAAAATATTGCACCCATAAAACAAGAATGGTATGCTATTTCTAAAAAGCAGCATTTATAGAACAAAAAAGGAACACTTAGAAATCAAGAATATAACCAAAATGAAAATAATACTTAAAAAGGAGGAAAAGTGAACTTGAAAAAGTTCCCCAAAGACTAGTCCAAAAACTATGTAGGGATGAAAAATGGAAGAAAAAAGATTTTTAAAATTAGAGGATTTTTCCAGTAGATCCAACATCTTGAGTAATTGCAGAGAGTAGAGGGAGGAAGTCACTAAACTAATAACTCAATATAATTTTACAGGTATGAAAGACATTTTCCAGATTGAGAGGGTCCATTAAATGCAGAACAATGAATGGAAGTAAACTCACTCTAGCAGACATTGTTGTAAAATTTTAGAATCACTGGGTTCAAAGAAAGATCCTATGACAATTCCAATGAGAGAAAACAAAATCAAAGAGTTCATACAAAGAATCAAGAATTACTCTGGCATTATACTTTTCAACAACAACACAGAAAGTGAGAAGGCATTGGGGCAATGCCATCAAAATTCTGGGGTAAAATTATTTCCAACCTATGATTCTATACTAAGATAAAGTGTGAGGATAAAATCAGTCATTTCAGATGTGCAAGATGTTGAATTTTTTCCTACCTTCTACCCCTTTTCAGGAAACTTCTAGAAAATGTGCTCCATCAAAACTCAGGGAATAGACCCAGCTGAAATAAATAAATAAATAAAGGAAACAGGTAACAGAGCCCACCATAGAGAGAGGTGAAGGATGTGCTGAAGCAGAATCCCAGGATGACAACCAGCTTGGACAGCAACCAACCAGTCCAGAGTAGAGCAGGTCAGAAGGCTCCAGGAGAGATTTCCTAAAAAAGACAAAACTGATAAATGGAATATCTAATGTGTTTGAGCAGATTTCTCCAGACAGTGGGAGAGTTTGATATTGAATTAGTCATAAATACAAAGAAAACAAAGCAAAGAAAAAAAAGCTATATCATTATTAGTACCAAGAAAAATAAAACATTGTGCAGGAATGGGTAATCGTAGCATAATGGCTTTACTGTAAATATCATTTACATAACCATAATAATGTAAACAGGGAATATTGATCTAATGAAAATTATGGTATTGTTATGTTGGGAAGACAAGAGCATGGATGTGTGGTTGGGGTGGGGTGTGTGTGTGAAAGAAAACTAAATTCTCATCTGTAGTGGGGAAACATTAGATAATGCTTAAAACAGAAATATTAAGAAGTAACATAAGCGTATTATTTAAAGAGAGGAAGTAAATCATAAACAATAAAAGAGTCCACTCAGTGTTGAAAGAGGTTGCCTCTGCGGCAGGAAATTGGGAGTTTGGGAGGAAGAACAGAAGCTTTCATAACAAACCTTGT
The DNA here is from genome assembly GCF_000696425.1 of Galeopterus variegatus. Lineage (NCBI taxonomy): Eukaryota > Metazoa > Chordata > Mammalia > Dermoptera > Cynocephalidae > Galeopterus > Galeopterus variegatus. The sequence continues at coordinate 25,156 of NW_007732909.1, read as the reverse complement.
AAAACCTCTTGACTAAACTATATGCCAGTGTAACCCAAAGCTTGTTTGGCAAGGGGAGAAATTAGAAGCAGGAAACAATTTTTGGTGCTTTTGTAAAAGTTCAGACAAGAGATTATAAGGGCTAATAACTGTAGGGATAGGAAGGAGATAGTAGACTCAGAAGATGAGGTGAGATCAGCCAAAATTTACAAGCAAAAGGGAGGAATTAAAGATGTTACTGGAGTTTCTAGCTTGGATGAGGTTAGGTGAAGATGCCTTTAATTGAGATAGTGAATATGGAGATGGAGAAAGATAATGAGATAGATTTTTTAACATGTTAGATTTGACTGCTTGTATAATTACATCTCTCTGGAGATGTCTAATATGAGGTGATAAGTCTGGATTAGGAAGTCAGGAAAGAGGAGATCTGGGCTGGTGATAAAGATTTGAGAATCATCTCAAAGATTGTAATTGAGATACAAGAATAAACGAGATAGTTCAGTGAGATGGTATAGTCAAAACAAAACAAAACAGAATGGATACAAACTTGAGGACCTCCTGTATTTAAGGACTGGGAAATGGAAGAGGAACGCATTTAAAAACAGTGGTCAGAGATAGGAAAACATTGTAAAGAAGTTCAGGGAGAAGTGACTTTCAAAAATTGAGAGACTGTCTCAAGATACGATGGCGAATTAGCATAGGCTACAGGCTTCATCTCCTGAACACAATTCTACAGCTGCCACAGAAACAAGAGGGAAGCTGATGGATCTCAGAACCTCACATAAAAACTGAAAACTCTGGTGTCCTGTGTTACATTCCCTTGGTCCACTTCCGATTGCAGCTGTAGCTGCAGTGGGCACTTCTGTTCAAGCTCAGACTCACCTGACAGTGTCTCACCTCAATCGCATGCTACCCTCTGTAGAGTTTCTGCCACTAAAAATTCTGTGTGTGAGGGCCGGCCTGGTGGCGCACTGCTACAGTGCGCCGCTTGGGAGTACAGCGGCGCTCCCGCTGAGGGTTTGGATCCCACATACAGACCGGTTCCCGCTCACTGGCTGAGCAAGGTGCGGCCGCAACACCGAGGGTTGCGATCCCGTTGCCGGTCCTGGTCCGGTATGGGCGCCACACTGAGGGTTGCGATCCGTTGCAGGACACGAAAAAAGACAAAAAGGAAAAAAAAAAAATTCTGTGTGTGAGAGCCTGCTCTTTCCAAAAGCAGACTGGAGTTAGCACCCACGGGGTCAACTCTTAGCCGATGAGGGATGAAATCTGGTGGATAAATACTCCAGTGTCTCATCTTTCTGGTGGACAATTCTAAGAAGTGTTCTGAACACTTTTCATGAGGTCCCAGTAGGATCAAGTACCCATTGACCACTGTGGTGATCTCAGTTGCTCTTGTTTGCTTTTCCTCTTTCCCTTTCATGCTTCTCACTTTCTCACTTCCTGTGATATGAAGTAAACTACTTGCAGTTAAGTCTTTGTCTCAAGCTGTACTTCTGAGAAAACCCACTGTTTGTGGGAGTTGGAGTGGAAGAAGCCTAGAGGAGGCCAGGTGCCACACATTGAGTACAGGCTAAGGGAGATACACCTTCACCACCCCCCACCCCCCATAGGCTAGAAAATTACAATAAAGGAGGCAATTACTCCTGTATCTGAGAGGTGCCCTATTAGGTCCAACTGCATATATTGGAAAAATTCTAAATGATAGTGACTTAATGAAGTTTCATTTTTTTCAAGTAGGAGTTTGCATGGTGGTTAGTTAGGACTAGTATGATGGTGCCATGAAGTCACCATGAAGCCACGCTCTGAACTTTCTGCACCACCATCTAGCACTGTCATACTCAGGATCACTCTATAGTCCTGTGTAGGTGCTAGAGTTCTAGTTACCAATTTTAGGGCAGTAGCAGGAGGAAGTAAGGGAATGAGGGATTACCCTGTACCTTTTAACAAATATTTTCTGAAAGTTACACACTTGTGCTTACATTTCATTGGCCAGAATCTACTCACATAACGATACCTAATGGTTAGGAAAGAAAGTTGGGAAATGTAGTGTTTAATTCTGGATAACCACCAGATAAAGTCAAGATAGAAAGTGTAACTTTCAAATTCAGTACAAAATTTTTGCTCAATCTAATAGAATGTAGGAAAGAAGAAAAAAAAACTATAAAAAGAAGCATGAAAAATAAAAAAAAGTAAGTCTTACTATTATAATAAATGTAAATAGGTTTAACTCACCAATTCAAAGGCAGAGAGGCATAGATTGAATTTTTAAATAGCACTATACTATCTAGACAAGATACATCTAAAAGGTAAAGAAAGGCTGAAATAAAGGAATAGAAAAAGATAAGCCAGAGAAATATGAATCAAAGAAAAAGCAGGATAACAATTATATCAGACCAAATAGAATTAAGGATGCAAAACATCATGAGGTATAAAGACAGATACAGCATACTGTTAAAATAATAATAGATCAAGAAGACATAATGTTTATGCTTATAAATATACTTACTGGAATAGACACAAAATATGTAAAGCAATAACTGACAAAACTATAGGGAGAAACAGGTAATTATTGTGGTGATATTAATTCACCCCTCATATAATTAGATGGGCCAAGCTCCAAAAATAAGCTAAGATATAGAATATTTGAATAACATGAATAATAAGCTTAAAGTAAACATCGTGGAGAAATTTATACCCATCAAAGAAATTACATTTTCAAGAATATATGGAACATTTATAAAATTTGATTACGTACAAAGCCACAATGGAAGCCTAAGGAAATTCTAAAGACTTAACATTCTTTAACGAAATGAATCGAGCAACACACACAAATGAAGATTATATTCTAGAAGAAAAGACCAATAACAAACAAATACATAATAAAATTTCATGTAGTAAAAAATGCTGTGAAGAAAATAAACTACAATAAGGTGATAGAAGATGACATGGGAGAGTGTTATTTTAAATTATGTGGCCAGAGAAGTCTTCTCAGAGGAGTTGCCAGATGAATGAAGCAAGAGAATTAGCTACGTGAATGGGAAAAAGAAGAGCTTTTCTGGCAGAGAAAACAGCGAGTGCAAATGTCTTCTGGTGGGAAAGAGTCTGGCGTGTCTTATGTCTTACATCAAATGTCTTATTATGGGAAAGAGGAAAGCCAGTGTGGCTGGAGCAGGTGAGTGATTGAGGAGAAAAAAATAGTTGAATATACAATTATAGAGGAAGCCACCCCATATCATGCAGAGCAGTTAAATCTCAACCCTAACAAATCCGAAGATTCTCTTTTCTTAATGTAAACATGTTAACAAAAGTATAACAAATACACAAATTCATATATGTACAGCTTAATGAATTTTCACAAAATAAACCATGTGGGCGCTCAGCAGCCAGATCAAGAAAGAGAGCATAACCCCTACTGTAGAAGCCTCTTAATGCCCATTCCTGTCACTAATCCTTGCCTTGGGTTACCACTATTCTGACTCCTAGCAGCATAGATTAGTTTTACCTTATTTTGAATTTATATAAAAGGAATCATGCAGTATGCATTCTGTCATTGTTGGGGGCAGTGTTCTGAAAGTCACATTTGTTAATATTATGGTTCTTATCTTCTACATCCTTACTAATTACTTGTCTGCTTTTTCTATAAGCTTTTGAGACATGTGACTTAAGTCTCCCACTACTGTGGAGCCATTGTTGTGACTTTTTCTTCTTTTAGTTATGCCAATTTTTGCTTTATATACTTTGAAGCTATGTTATATATGTGTTCAGATTTTGACTTTTGGTACCTTCCTGGTAGATTGACCTCTTTATCCTTATGTGTGTCCCTTTTATGGTAATAACCCAACTCAGACTGTTCTCCCAATGGCCCAGACCCTGCTAGTATAATGGTTTTGGGTCACTAAAGGAGCCACAACCAGCTGAGGTGCTTGCTGAGGGCAGGGGGTGTGGAATCAGGAACAGAACGTGGTACATACCAGCTGTGACCACATCACCAGCTGTAGAAATGAGAGCTAAAGCAGTTATAAGTCCTTAATTTGATATGAATATGTTTGTATATATATTGACAAAAAACTTTTCTTCCCTCTCTTATTTACATATCATCTCAGTGTTTAAATTACAATATGTCAGAGGAAAAGTATGAATTATGAATTAGCTCAAAGAAGAACAAACATTACCCAAAGCCAAAAAAAAGGAGATTTTATAGCCTCTTTGAGGAAAATGGTTAGTGTGTTTTTACTTGTACGAGTATATGAGAAAGTTGTACTTTGTTATATAGAAGCCTAACTTTTTACTGTCTTCATTTGGAAATTAAGTGTGATTTAAAGAGATGAGTGTGTGTGCCAGGCTGACAGGGGATGGACCGCGAAGGCTTTGTAATGTGCCCATTTGGTCAGGCTGAACTGTTTCCCATAATTCCCTTCCCTGTATGTTTCCAGGTAGCGTGTGCCACAAGAGACATTTTTGTGTGTGATTTGGAGGGCAGGAGCAGAGAAGCAGCTGTATCAGGCATATTGTTTTTCGTGCATGGAGGGTTGGGGAAGGGTCTCCGGGAACCTTTGCAGCCCATGCATGTTGTTCACCTGCTGGCTCGCCTCCTCGCCGAGGGCAGCAACCAAGCTGCGGCTGCCCCATCTTCTCCTGGGTCTTCCTTCAGCTTCTCTGACTCGTCCTTCAGATGTGTGTTTGTCTCTGTGACAGAGGGTGCCAAGTCCTCCTGCAGGGTACCTACATCATTAAGGTTGGAGACAGTGAGAGAGATTGACATGAGTTCCAGTCAATGCTCGTGAGTTCCAGCTTGTCCTCACAGCTCTCCGCCACTTACATCCTGCTTCCCAACTGCCTGGCCTGCAAACTTCAAGCTTCAGCAATAGTTATGAACACAACACCTGTACAGAGATTGTTTTATCAGCTCTCACTACCATATAAGGTCAAATCTTTGTAATAAATCTGTGCATGTGAGTGCGTGTGTGCGTGACCCTAATGGTCCTGCACCTCTGATTGAATCCTGACTGATATAGACCTATACAAAATGGTAAAATGGTATTTAGGGAAGTATCATTTTTCCCTCCTATATTCCTTCTATTTTTCCCTCTCATGCCCTATAAAACCAACGTTGTAGATTTTTGCAATTACATTAAGGTTTTCTAACATACAACTTGAGAAGATCTAGAATGCCCCATTTCATTACCCTGAAATGCATCAAGGCTGGACCATAGTGTTTACAAGTATTATGCTGGCCATCATCTTATTTTTCTTTTCAAATGGATTTGACTCATTCATTGCATTCTGTCCTAAAACCATGTTGGTGGTGATAAGAATGTTTTGGGTCTAGATTTTTGAGGGATTAATGAGAACATTTTGAAATGAAGTTGTTGCAGGAAGTGCTTGACAGATGTGGACTGTGAAAGTGAGATCTACACTGTGAACCTTCGGCTTGATGCTGGCACTGTTTAAGGAGCTGTGGTAGGGACAGGATAATAGGAGTAGTAGGTCTGCTATCTAACAGCACTGACATTTATCTGTGATTCTGGTCTTCCTGAGAAAGGTCCGTTTTAAAGTAAGCACTTCAACCTGTAGTTTGGAGCTATTAAGCAGTGTCTGTCAAGTAACAATCTGGGTCCTGCATATGATTTAATCAATGGTAAGGGGGTTTAATTTTTCTGCCTTGTAAATGTCAAGCAGTCAGTCAGTTCCTAAGCAGCTGATAGGTTTGCTTGTCATACTTCCACAGATTTGCCCAGAAAGTAAACAAGTCCAAGTGGAATTGGAAACTTTGTTACCTAGGTCACAGCAGGAAGCATGAGCTTCACACTGACATCAGTTCCCCAAGGCTCCCAAGTCCCATAGCAGACAGTGTAGGGAGCAGGGCTGGGTAGAGGCCACATACACAAGTTTGTGCCATAACTGAGAAACACTTAGCATAGGAGTCCCCCAGTCTTATAAAGGAACCTTGAGCAAACCTGCTCTAAGAGACACTATCTTTATTATCCTGGATATAAGCAAATCTTCCTAAGAAATTTTTCTATCCTGGAATGTCTCTGGAGGTCTCTATCTCTACTGTCCTTGTCAGGAAACAAATCTGCCCTCTGACCTGGAGGAAGACACTATACTATATGAACATCCTTGAAAAGGTAGTCCAAGGTATGTTGACATGCCATGGAGAATTGCCTACCAAAAGTAACATCTAGTAAAGCATGTCTTGGGGGAGAGATGAGTCTTCACAAAGCTAGATTGCTAATCTCACATCATCTGATTTAAGAGTAGGTTTCTTAGGGTAGCTTGAATAACTTTTGCATAATCCAGAGTTATAGAAACATATTGGAGGGCAAACTCCAACATTCGATTTATCACTCTTTATTTGTACTCTGTAATTCCCATTTCTTTCAGCATCCATGCCATCATCTCTTAGGGTATTTTTGGGAGTTTACCATCTTGCTAGCTTCCACGATCTGGCATTTGCTCTAGTAATTTTTCATTTTAATATTTTAAAAATGTGAAACAATTTCAAAATTACAATAAAGGTGCAGGTACAGTTCAAAAAACCTGAACTATTTGTGGGTAAGTTGATAACATTATGCCCACCACTACTACGTAACCTAAGGTGTATTTCCTACAAACAAGAACATTCTAGGGCCAGCCTGTGGCTCACTTGGGAGAGCGTGGTGCTGACAACAAGTCAAGCGTTAAGATCCCCTTACCAGTCATTAAAAAAGAAAAAAAAAACATTCTTCAGCATAACCACAATACAATTACATTAGTTTCCTAGGGCTGTCATTAAAAATTACCACAAACTTGATGGTTCAAAACAACAAAAATTTATTCTCTTATAATCTGGAGGCCAGAAATCCGAAATCAGTGTATCGGTTAGGGATATTCTCCCTCCAAAGTCTCCGGGGCAGGATCCTTCCGGCCCTCTTCCAGCTTCTGGTAGCTCCAGGCTTTCCTTGGCTTGTGTCTGCATTACTCCAATTTCTGCCTCCATTTTCACGTGGCCTTCTCCTCTCCGTGTCTTCTCTTCTTCTGTGTACCTCTCCTCTGTGTGTCTCTTAAAAGGACACTTGTCATTGGACTTAGGGCCCACCTGTATAATCCAGAATCTCAAGATCCTTAACATATTTACAACTGCAAAGATGCTTTTTTCAAATGAGGTCACATTCATAGGTTTCAAGGATTAGGACGTGGACATATCTTTTGGGGGGCCATCATTCAACCCACTACAATAATTAGCAACCTGCATATTGAAGCTAATTCCAGTATTGAAATTACCACCATCGAATGCACACACCCCATTTTAAATTCACCAGTTGTCTCAATAAGGTCCTTTCTAGTAAAAGGATCCAGTTCAGAATCACATGGTATATATTTAGATGTCTTACCTCTTTAGCCTCCTTCAATGTGAAACAGTTGCTTGATCTTTCCTTGTCTTTCATGACTTGGCTCTGGAGATTACAAGTCTGTTGTTTTGTGGAATGGCCTTTAATTTGTGTTCCTGATGTTTCCTCATGATTAGATTCAGGTATGCATTCTTGGAAGGGCTATCACAGAATTATGTTTTTGTCTGTGCATCCCATCAGGTGGTACCTATTTTCAATTTGTCCACTTTGATCTCCCAGTGCAGGTGGTGACTGCCAGATTCCAATGGTAGATTATTCTTTTCCCATGTATGTAAATATCCAATTTTTTAAATCACACCTTCAATTTAATTATATCGCTATGACTGCCAGATTCCAATGGTAGATTATTCTTTTCCCATGTATGTAAATATCCAATTTTTTAAAATCACACCTTCAATTTAATTATATCGCTATGGACTTCCTTCAATTTAATTATATCGCTATGATAACAGTTTCCTATTTTAATCAAGTGGTTATAATCCATTACTGTTACTGTTTCTTCTTCTTCCTCCTGTTATTATTATTTGATGCTCAAATTTTGGCCAGCAGAAGCCCTTCCAAGCTGGCTTTTGTATCCACCATTCCTTGCACATTTTCTTACTTTCTGGCACAAGACATTCCAGTCTCATCTCATACTCTTCATGAATCAGTAGATTCATATCTCTGACCATCTCTTGGCCCAGGAAAAGTGGGACAACCCGATGTACTGCTTGATGTTTTGCCAACTGGGAGGATTTTGCTTCACCGCTTTTTTTCAAGAGGACTCTTTATTGGAGTTGAAATGTTGCAGCAGTTCACTTCTGGTTGGTGCCAGCATATCATGAAGCAATATCTATAAACCAGGCCTGAGTTTTCTTCCCCTTAGTCAGCTGATGAAAAGGAATTCCCTCATGAGACTGTAGGTATGGACTGAAGGATACACAGCAAGGCATCAGGAGTAAGTGTGTAGGATACCAAGCCACTTGCTCACGCGACTTGCACAATCTGAACCTACTTGAGCCTAATTTCTTATGTGCGATTTCCACTTGATGATGGATCACTGTTACCCACACTCAACCCTATACTTTCCTGGGTTAGATAACACTGTTTATGATGGCAGCTCAGGTTGCACAATTACTCAATGTCCCATAGTCAGACCCAGCAATACAGGAGCTTTTTCTCAAAATAGAAATCATTATCAGTAGAAAAAAGCATGACTTTTCTTCAAAGCCCTGTTGATTCTCCTATTGGAGCTTGCCAGAGATTCCATATGGCATCCCTATATGACACAAACACTTTGTTTATCACTGGATCTGTTGAGTCATAAGGCCCAATGAGCAAAGCAACCTGCATTACATCCTAAATCTATGTAACTGGGAAAACAGGTAGGAGTAGTACACTAATACAGAGTACGTATTATCTTCAAAAACCTAAAAAGTTACAAAAATCATTGTCCCTTCTTTTTAGCAGTAGATAATGCAAGATATAGTAACTTGTCTTTCATTTGGAGGGTCTATTTTGACATGCTCCGAACCTCTGAATCCCTAGAAATTTACCTGAATATTCATGGGGCCTTTTTTCAACCCTCTATCTCACTTGCACCTTTATAAAACATCTAAGGTACTTGCTACTTCCTGCTTACTAGGTCATCTCAGAATAATGTCGTCATTATGCTTATTAGATCAAATCAGCATAATCCATCAGATCTTTGCGACCTTCTGTAGAGTGTC
>NW_007732909.1:0-15874 GCF_000696425.1 Galeopterus variegatus | reverse complement strand
AAAAACCTAAAAAGTTACAAAAATCATTGTCCCTTCTTTTTAGCAGTAGATAATGCAAGATATAGTAACTTGTCTTTCATTTGGAGGGTCTATTTTGACATGCTCCGAACCTCTGAATCCCTAGAAATTTACCTGAATATTCATGGGGCCTTTTTTCAACCCTCTATCTCACTTGCACCTTTATAAAACATCTAAGGTACTTGCTACTTCCTGCTTACTAGGTCATCTCAGAATAATGTTGTCATTATGCTTATTAGATCAAATCAGCATAATCCATCAGATCTTTGCGACCTTCTGTAGAGTGTCAAGATGATCAAAATTTCTGCAAACAAGATTAAAACTGAGAACAGGAAGGTTGACATAGCCCTAAGATAAAACCATAAAGTGTCCGTCGAAACCAAATTCTTTCTAGTGGTCCTTGCAAAATAGTAATAGAGAATAAAAAGCAAGATCCATTTGTCTTCTATGCAAGCCAGACATGAAATAAATGGGAATAGAGTAGCAATCACCAGTCCTGTATCTTTCACATCTTTGATTTTTGCAAGATCTCTGCAGTTACCCCCAGGGATGCATTTTTGCTTTTGGTTTATTATTTTTGAAAGGAAGAAAAGTTCCAAGGGCTTCCAGTTGACCATTCCTATCCTAACAGTCTCTACTCCACAGGTCCAGGAGCCATTTACAGGGATTCTACCTGTTGCCAAGTGGGTCTATTCTAATTATACATTCAGAAACTGGGAAAATAACCATAGGTTGGGCATATGGATGAACTTGGGCCAAAATATCATTTAGTACATGAACACCATAAGCCACCACTTTGGTGGAACACAGGAGCATTATGGGTCTTCAGGAAATGGCATAAATTTACAGCTAGTGTCTAGAATTTCCCCAAAGATTTGTGTATTGTTCTTTCCCCAGTGTACAGTCACCTTAGAAAATGTCCACAGGCCCATTGAAGACTTGGGGGAAGATTTACAGTATATTCTCGTAGCACCATTGTAGGGTCTTTCCTCAAGGGGACCTGGCCTCCCCATCAGTCACGAGCTGCCCAAAGTCTAGAAACTTGGTAAGAGGCTAAGCCTCTATTTCCGAGGCTTAATTCAGGTTTCTAGCCACATGACCTAGAGTTTTTACTGTCGTGTTTATCAAGTGATACTTTAGGAAGCTGTCCATCTGTTTCATTCCCAGGTGCATCATGATCTACAGTTTGCCAGATCAAGTCATTCTGGTTACGTTGAAGCAATTTCTGCTGCCATTACAGTAATTTCTTCTACTACATTTATCAAGTGATACTTTAGGAAGCTGTCCATCTGTTTCATTCCCAGGTGCATCATGATCTATAGTTTGCCAGATCAAGTCATTCTGGTTACGTTGAAGCAATTTCTGCTGCCATTACAGTAATTTCTTCTACTACATTTTTTGGTGATGAAGTACTGCCACTTGGCCTGAATCACTTCAGGATCCCATCACTTCCACTGAAATCAGGGCATCATCTCCATGGCAGCCTCTCCCATGGTCATCCCACCACCACAGAACTTTTCAAGGATGCCAGTGCTCCCTTCACTAGTGCATTTCTCACAGCCTAGTGAGCAGAGTGAAGGACGTAATGAGGGATGGGTATGCATGTTGTAAATGATAAATAAGCTTTACATGTATTTCTTCTTTGATCTGTGGGCACATTTCACCATGTCCATTCCAAGGACTTTCTAACATGTCAGTTTTATGGAATGTTGAGTCCAAAGTTTAATCAGTCAAGCAAACTGTTAGAGCTACTTCTAGCTGCACTAGCTCACACACGTTAAATCCAGAATAAATGAATTCACACGCATACATTTGGCCTGATCTAATTTTGTATTCTTTCCTCCTTGGAGTAACATTCTTCAAATCCATTTTCGACATATTTCCCATGTTTTTGTCATTCTACATATTAGGAAAATCTGGAAATTCTTTCAGCATATAAGCTATGTCCTCCTGGGTTAAACTTAACATCTCCTTGGAGCATACTGAGATCTGACTCGAGTTATGAGTCTAGAATTATTCGAGGGGAGAGGGTCAGGGGGAGTCTTGAGAAGAATATGTATCTAGGTGAGGTAATACAGCATCTGTAAGCAAATCTAGTCTCAGACACAGGAGGGAGGGCTATTTTTGCTGGCAAGAGAGGCTCAGAGAGACTTGGGATATCAAAATTTTCAACTTCATGTAATTCCACCCAGAGGTCTCCACTTCAAGTCTCAGGTCCACTCCTTCTCAGTGTCATAGTATGACACAAGAGATATGGCAAGTTTGTGAATTCAACTTAAGTTATCATTTTGCAACCCAGGCAACTACATTTTGGGTCTGATTTTCAGTAAGTTTAACTCTGCAGGCATAAAAAGTAGTAAATTATCCTAGGGCCACCACAGATGCTCTCTAGCTCTTTGTGATGTGAGTGGAAAGTTTAAAGCCCTGATTTTGTTATTTTCTTTCTGTAATCTCTCCAGTGTGCTCAGAAGCAGCTATTCCACCCCCTCAGTTCTTATAGTCCTTATTACTACCACAGCAGTCAAGTGCAATAGCCACTTGGTCCTCCAAGCCTTTCATTTCAGTAGGCACTTCACAATCAACTGCAGGTAATGCAGTATGCCCTGCATAGCCACAGGTAACTACATTCCCATTTTATATTCACAAAAATCTCAGCACTGCTTTCAAAGTTAAGGACATAACCAAACAATTCTGAATCCCATTTTTGAGGATCTATTTCCTGGGACCACTCTGTCACCAATTACTATATTGGTCAAGGTGCAGTCGGGAAAACAGAAACCACACTAGTCATTTCAGCAGAGAAAATTTAATATAAGAAATGTATTACATGGGGCTTGGAGAAAAGATTAAAAAAGCACAAAAGCAAACATTGAGGTCCAGAGATAATAAACTGACAGAGGAGCAAAGGGAAGAGGCTAGTGTTTTCAAATATTAGAGGTGTGGAGGAAGACCCCACAGAGCTGGAACTTGGGAAACGGTACCTCAAAGGGGGCACCTTAAGGCTAATTTTGGAAGTGCTGAAAAAGCTAGGGAGTGGAGCCAACTGCTGCAGCCAGAGGGCAGTGCTGCTGCTGGGGTCACAATGACAGGAACAGCACCCAACAGGAAGAGGCAGTTCCATCTTCCCTCTGCCTCACACTCTCCCTCTAGTACCCTCTGTTGGCAGAACCAAAAAGGGTTACCTGGCAAAAGAGAAAAGTAGTTTGCAGAGTTCTAGACCCAGACCACAAAGCAGAGTATAGAAGGGTGGATTTGAAGGTGATTTAATATGATAATGTGTATTTTAACACATAGCTACAAAGACTCTATTACAATGAAGGAAGTGATGAGATAGATGTTTAAATCTATATGTGAAGTCAGCATTAAGGTGACAACTTTAAATACATATATTCAGGTATGTTATACAGGTGATGCTAAAACAACAGTGGTGTTGCCAAGAATAATGTGGTTCTTCGAAGTGGTGAGCAACTTTTGGTAATGTTCCAAACAAAGTAATGTACCACTTCCCTTTGATTTATAGAGTAGTGCATTCCTGGAAATGTTATTGCATGTTAAATACTCAATTAATAGGATATAAGTTTTTCACCTATGTGAATATCCAGCCAGAAATTTAAATGTTATATAATGCAAGAGATAATTCTTACTTTTATGGGACTCTTCTGTATATTGCAGGATATCTAGTACTGTCCCCTGAGTACCATAGTCCTCCAAAATTTCCATAACACCTGCTAGGATATGGAAGTATCATCTCCATTAAGCCTAACTGCCATAGGGTATTACCATGGGGCAATGGCATAAGGATTTTGGATTTTACTGTGAGTGACACCGGAATCTGTTTGAGGGTTTTGAACAAAAACATTCAACTTACATTTTTTAAAATAATCATTACTGTGAGTGACACCGGAATCTGTTTGAGGGTTTTGAACAAAAACATTCAACTTACATTTTTAAAAATAATCATTCTGGGCCAGCCCGGTGGCGCACTGGAGAGTGCACCGCTTGGGAGCGCGGCGGCGCTCCTGCCGAGGGTTCGGATCCCATGTGGAGACCGGTTCCCGCTCACTGGCTGAGCACGCCGCGGGCGCAACACCGAGGGTTGCGATCCCATTGCCAGTCAGTAAAAAAAAGACAAAAAAAAATTATTCTGGCTGCTACTATGGGAAAATAGACTGCAGGGAAGGAAAGAGTGGAAGCAGGGAGATGGGAGGCTCACGTTATTCCAGTAAGAAGTGATGGTGGCTTGAGAAGTGGAGGAAGTGGTGATAAGCAGTTAGATTGTATATATTTCAAAAGTAAAACAGGCAGGATTTGCTGAAAAATTGGATATGAATGAGGGAAAGAGCAAGATAAAGGATGAGGCCAATGTTTTTGGCATGAACAACTGTAAATAGTGGTGCCATTTGTAAATATGGAATATACTGGGAAGGAGTGGGTTTTTGGAGGAGGGACCAAAATTCTGTTCTCTGTAAGATGCCCATTAGATACCCAAGTGGAGATGCTGGAGAGGCAGTTGGATATAAAAGTCTAGGGCTCACAGGAGAGGTCAGAGTGGGAGTATAAACTAGAGATTAGTCAGGGCTTAAGTGGAATTTTAAATACATGATGTGATCACCAAGAGAATGGGGAGAGAAGAGGTTCAAGAAACGAGCCCAGAGGTACTCCAAGATTTGGAGATTGTAAAGAGGCAGAGGTGCCAGCAAAGGAGAGTAACATCATCCTAGACTGCGTATTCTGACCATAATACAATAATTATAATAGCTACTGCCAAGCACTGTTCCAAGCACATATGATCTACTGCCATCTTTTAATATTAATAATCACTCCACGAAGTAGGTTATGTTGTTGTCTTTGTTTAATGATGAGGAAACTGAGAGAGAGTTGAATTTATCCTACTAGACATTAAAACCAACTGTAAGCTTATGGAACTACATAGAGATAGTGGTTGTATAGCACTGTAAATGTACCAGATAGCATTGAGTTCTTCACTTTAAAATGGTTAATTTTGTGTTATATGAATTTCACCTCAATTAGGAAAAAAACAGCTGTAAAGCCAAGGCAATAAAACAGCACAGTTATGATGTAGGAAGAGACTAATAAACCAATGTAACAATGCGACTGCTATTGGAAAAATCTGTATTGTTATAAGGAAAAAATTTATGCTAGATCTCTCCATCACAACATGTGTAAAAACAAACACCAAATGGCTTAAAGACATAAACATGAAAGGTAAATTTGTTTAGTTTCAATAATAGAAGAAAATGTAGGAGAATATAGAGTGGGAAGATTTCTTAAACAGACCCCAAAAGCAAATCATAAAGAGGAATATTGGGGGATTTGACCATATAAAAATCAGCAAATTCTGTTCAGCAATAGACATCATGTACAAATTAACAGATAGTAACAGTCAGAAAACTTGCAAAGTCTAAAGTTGGTGTGTTAGTTTTCTCTGGCTGCTGTAACAAATTACCACAAACTTAGTGGCTAAAAACAACAAAAATGAATTATCTTACTGTCCTGGAGGTCTGAAGTCCAAAATAGGTTTCACTGGGCTAAAATCCAAAAATTCCTTTACATTCAAATATTAATAGCATCGATCGCATTATTAATCTGACATAAATACTATACATAGTATAGGTTATGATACTATATACTTTATATAGTATAGTATATAATTATTATACAGTATATAAGCACAGTGTGCATTGTTATATAAAGTATACAAAGGAGAAAATAGTTTCATTTAACTTCACTGGATGAAAAAATAGTCATCACACAGTTACCTGCTTTATTAACACAGTTCATATTAAAATAGCAAATAACTAATTTCTTTTACTTCACAAATAAAGACAGCATTTTTTATAATGGGTTCAACTGTATGAGAAATTTAACCTTGAATATATACAAAGGAAAATGTGTTGTGTTATTCAGATAAAGTAGATAACTTCATAACGCCAGGTCACAGAGTAGAGTATTTAGGAATTATAGACCAATCTAACTCCACTCCCGAAAAGGCCATACATTCAATATGTAATCAATGAGATAATTTGCCCGTTCATACCAACTCTTTGAAACCTGGTGAGTATTTATCAGTGGGACTAACTATATTTGAAGTGTTCAATAGCCACATGTAGCTAGTTGCTACCATATTGGACAACACAGTTTTAGACAAAGGAGAAAGTCAACAGATGGTTAAATTAGGGAAGGGATCACTGCACAGAAGACAGGAAGATGGAAGTGGGATTGCACTGGGTTTTAAAAAAATCAGAGTTTCTGAGAAGTTGCGAGGGAATGGAATTTTGAACACAGGTGGAGGGACTGACTTCAGGTGGAAGGAGGAAGTCCTCTTTCATTGTAACAAGAGGAAAGAATAGGTCCAGACACAGTCCCCAGTGCAGGGATACTATTTTCTTTGGGAAATAAAAGAACAAATGAAGATGATGGTGGGGGGGGGGCGGGGATGGAGTTCTGAGGAAAGTGGAGAATATTTGCAATAGCCTCTGTGGAGGAGAGAGAGAGAGAAAAAAAGAGAGAGAGAGAGAGAACATATGTGTAAAGCGTTCTGACCATGGAAACATTGGCTGCAGAATTGGCGGGCAGCTTTGAAATTTGATGACCCATGTATCCAATTTATACTGTTATGCGATTTTCTCCAGCAGCCTCCAGTAACCTGGTTGTAGGTAATAGAGAAAGTACAAGGGAGTCAATTGAAATCAATCAGAACTAAGGTTTTTCCAGGCAGGTGTGAAGGAAGGACTATGAGACCTAGGAATTAAGGAATCTGTTCAGAGAGTGGGTCACCCATAAGGACATGGATATCCTAGAATAATGGCAGGACTTGGAGTGAGGACTGTAAGCCAGGTGCGAAGTCACAGTGACGGGGGTGGCAGCCAGGAAGTCTATAAATGACAGCAACAAGGAGGGGTGGAGGTTGGAGTAGCCCAGTGGCTTAAAGCTAAATGGAGTAGGAAGTTTTACATGAGAGTGAACAAGCAAGGTCTGGAGTGGCATTGGGGAGAGGAAGTCACCAACCTTAAAGATCATGTAGTTCGGTGGCGCACTGGAGAGTGTGCCACTTGGGAGCACGGTGGTGCTCCCGCTGAGGGTTCGGATCCCATGTGGAGACCGGTTCCCGCTCACTGGCTGAGCGCGGTGCAGGCGCAACACCGAGGGTTGCAATCCCGTTGCCGGTCCCCAGTACGGGCACAACACCAAGGGTTGCGATCCCGTTACCGGTCAGTAAAAAAAGACAAAAAGGAATAAAAAAAAAAAAAGATCATGTAGTTCAAAGACCTCACTCTGTAGTTAAGGAAGCTGAGGTCAGAGAATGTGGTAGCCAGCCTCCAAGGTGTCTGCCAGTGATCCCCATCTTTTGGTAGCCCTCACATAGTCCCCTCCCACAGTGTACCAGGGTTAGTTAGCATGAAGGGTAGAAAACAGGAGAAGCGATGGTATGTTGCATGCAAGATTAGGTTATAAAGACTATTGCAGTCCCTGTCTAGTTGCTCTCTCACTCTTGGATCACTCACTTTCGGCAAAGTCAGCTACCATAACATGAACAACCCTATGGAGAGGCCCACATGTCAAGGGACTGAAGCATCTTGCCAACAATCATATGAGTAAGCTTAGAAGAAGACCCTCCAGCCCCAGTCAGGCCTTCAGATGATTGCAGCTCTAGCTGACGTCTTGATTACAATCTCTTGAGAATCCTTGAGCCAGACCAGTTAAGCTACTCCTGAATTTCTACCCTGCAGAAACTGTGAGATGAAGTGTTTGTTGTTTTAGGCTACTATGTTTGTGGTAATGTGTTTAGCAGCAATAGATAAATAATACTGAGAGGTTTTGTAACTTACCCCAAATCTCAAAACTAGTTAGCAGCCAATTTGTAGTGAGAACAGGGCTCCTGACTCCCAGGTCAATGTTCTATTAGATCACATGAGTCTGTCTTGAACTTATTTTGACTGGATGCACATGCACTCAGGAGAAATTAATAACTATATGAAAATGTTTACTAGATCATCGTTTTGCTTTTTCATAGGCAAAATAAAATGAAAACTGGGCCATGCTTCCTCATAGAGTGTGGAATAAGATCCAGTAAGGTAAATACTTTCTGTGTCCCCATCATATAGTGATACGTAAGCATTTCTAAAGCATACTTGCATCTTTTTGCCACAATTTATGGAAGAATTGAGAGGATTCATTCAAGTTTGTTCAATAGCTTAGTGGTAAAACCAGTAATGTAATTTCTACTTGGCTTCTTTTAACCACTTGGCAAAGATGACATAGTGTGCCTGGTATTAATTATGTCATTTAAATACTTCAGTGTAAGTCTGACTTTCCTGTGCAATGAATGAGTGGCAGGATCTAGTATCTGCATTTCTTTCTATTGCCTCTAAATGTAATATTCAGAGAGGGGCAGATTTCCAAAAAGGTACTTTGTGGCTTCAATGCCATTAGAGTCTGCCATTTGTAAGCATATGACCATAATGTCAGAGAAAGTTTGTGTAATCCTTTGACTTATAATTTGGGTCTCAGTTTTTAAAAACTGTAATTATACAATATTTTTTTCCTTCCTTAATAACGTAACTAAAAAAGTAGGAGAGTGGGTTTGGGTTTCACTAGAACATAGATTTTTTTAAAAACTTAATCTCAATTGTGTTCAAGGTTCTGATTTCATTAAATCTCACAATGATTCAGATATATGTCCAATTTCTCCTCATTATAGTCAGTAAGTTAATTTGCTGTTATATTTTCTCAGCATTAGGGAGATTCTGAATGTTTTCCTGTACTCTTTTCTCACTGTGCTTGAAAAACATAGACTTGCCAACTATTCCCCAGTATCACTTATTCTCCTGAGAGTGACAGACAATTTCACTCCCTTGACATTTTAGCACTTTCCTGGTTTAATCCAGCTAATTAAGTGTGGGTTGAGGTTGCTTGAGGTAAAATACTACTTCATATTTTATATTAAAAAGGTTAGTGATTAGTGTATGGTTCAAATTTTGTTTTACAAAATTTCAACATTTAAAAAATAATCACCAAAAACCAACGAAACAAAAAAAACCCTACAAATGTGTCCTCAATTACCAATGGTAGTCATTTTTCTAGTTGTGTCTCATTCTTTAGAAAACTCAGATGCTCCTAATCAAACTTATGTGTGTAAATTCCTTTGATTTTTATGACCCTATAAATGGTTTTTAGTAAGAATTCATTCATTCATTCAACAAAAATGTGTTGAGTACTTATTATGTGCCAGTACCTTTTTAGGTGTTGAGGATATGAGAGTGAATAAAACATACAGTCTCTATTTTTATGGCACTGTGTTGTAATGGGGAAGAGAATAAATAAATAAATAAATAAAAGAGACATATAATATGTCAGATGTTGATTGAATGCTATGAAGAAAAAAACAAAGCAGGACAAGAGGACAGCAGATGACAGACCTGAAGGAGGAGAGGGCTCAAGATATGTATGAGTCAGGGACAAAAGCATTCCAGAGGGAAAGACTAGTGCAAAGGCCAGTAAACCACATCTAGGGGTCAAGGAACAGCAGGAGACTTGGGGGACGTGGCAGAGTCAGCAAAGAGGAGATGAGGTCATGGGGAAGCAGCAGCCAGATTGTGTAGTGCCTACAGGCATGGTGAGGAGTTTGTTTTTAATTTGATCGCTTCTGACTGTTGTGTGAAGAGAGTATAAGACTGTAATTGTGGAAGCATGGAGACCAATTAGGAGATTCTGTTAATCTGGGTCCTCTGGGAGCCAGGACAGGATTAGACATATAAGAGATTTATTAAGAAGAACAACTGGGAGGAGAAGATGGGAGGGTACCAGAATAGGCTTGGAGAGCCTACAGTCTGCATTGCAGGGCTGACCCTGGTGAAGGACGGAAGGAGGGCAGCAAGGTGAGATGAAGACTCTCAGACTGCAGTGCAGTTCTATGGAAGTTTGGCTATGCCAATGGGGAGTCCTTGCGCCAAACTCACTCATCAGAAGAGTCCCCTATCTCCCAACAATGGCCTGCCCCAGTTGGGAGTTGCTGGGAGTTGCCCTCGGGAAGCCTGGCCTCAGCAAGAACACAGTGATGGATTTCAGAGTGCAGCAGTTGGGGACCCTCGTAGTTGTGCTCCCCCATTGAGAGATCTGAGAGGCACATTCTCATGGTCATCACAGAGATGTTGGCCATAATACAGGAAAGAGAGATCATGGTGACTTGGATTAAGGAGGTGGATGGATTTTGGATATATATTGATCAGAACATATTTTGAAGGTTAAGTTGACCCCATCTGCTGATAGATTGATGTGTGGTGTGAAGGAGGGAAAAGATATAAAGATGCCTCCAAGGGTCTTTGTTTGGAGTATCAGAAGAATGGGGTTGCATTTACTGAGATGGGGGAGGCCGTGGGAGTCTTGAAGGAGGGAAATCCAGAGTTCATTTTGGTCATGTTTAGTTTGAGATGCCGATTAGACCTCCAAATGGAGATGGTGAGAGGGCAGCTGGATATAAGAATCTGGGTTCCAGGGAGAGGTCCATGCTGGAAATATAAATATGAAAATCAACAAATGTGGACAGTCTTTAAAGTCATGGGATTGGACTAGTTTACCTAAGGAATGTATATAGATGGAAGGAAGACGAAGGTCACAGCCTGACAGGGACAAGAGGAGAATCCCACAAAAAGACTGAAGCAGGAACAGCCAAGAGGAGGTGGGGAGCCACAAAGCGTGGTGTCCAGGGAGCCAGGTGAAAAAAGTTTTCTGGTAGGATAAATTTTCAGTTCTTTCATCTACTTCTTTAATCTCAATACCTATTAAATGACACTTCTATAATGTATGGACATCTTGCTAAGTAGACCTACTAACTAACCAAGAAGAAAATTAAAGCTTATAAGAATGTTGACTTTGTGGCCGATTCAAAACCTGTCTCCACCATTCACTGTGTGTCCTTGAGCAGGTTTCATACCTCTGTGTGCTTCTGATTCCTCATTTCTACAAGGGGGATCATAGAGTTTTTAATTGGATTAAGTGAGTTGAGTTGTAAATGATTATTGAGATAGTACATGCATGTGGCAAGCGTTCAACGGATGCTATATATCATTACATAAGACATACTGCAATTGAAGATCACTTTTACTGTCTCCCCAGTTTTCCGATGGTAGCAGCTGGGATGTAAGGGTTAAATACAGATCCTTTTAGATTTCATTCCTTTGGGAACTTGATACACTTGTTTATTCCTATACTTCTTTTGATTTTTTTTTAATATTCTGAAATAAAAGTAGTTTAAAAATCTGCATAATTCCTTGTATTTAAAGTTTTTAAACTAGTTAACAGCAGAGGCTTTTAAACACAGAGGTTTGCCAGAGAGTTATTTAAATAAAAGAAGAGAAATAACTTCATAGAACAGTGGCTGTTAAGACTTTTTGGGTTATTGATACCAACTTCATAGAACAGTGGCTGTTAAGACTTTTGGGGTTATTGATATCTTTTAGAATCAGATGAAAGCTTTCCCCTTAAAAATACACATGCAAACACACACACACACACACACACGCACGCACACACAATTTTGATTACACTTTGAGGGAGTTTGTGGATCCCTAAAGCCAACCGCTGAGCTCTCCAAGGCAGCTGTGAAGCCTGACCTTAAATTGGCTGCAAAGTCTACTTTCTTATAAGCTCTATTCTCTTTTTGATTATTTGGTAGATCCACTTAGCAAGATCTCAATTCATAATAGATTTTAAGTCAGTCACATACTTCTAGTGTAAACAAAAGAACTTCCCTTAGAGAAATTTAAATTCTAAGTCAATTCAGATGAGAAAAAAATATATCTGCATAAACAGGGAATGTGACCTGTGCAGCTAGGGCCCTATACTCAGATGTGTCCCATACTTGAAAGAAAAAAGAAAGAAAAGAAAAAGAAGTGTCCCATACTTGGGTTAATGTTGTGGTATTACCACCTTGAAATTCTTAATAATTTCTGAACAAGAGGCTCCACATTTTAATATTGTATTAAGCCTCAAAATTATGTAGCCGGAGAAAAACATACCCACAAAAACACAATTTAAGTTCACTAGGGTTTTTCGCTTGGTAACATTTAAAGAATGAATAAAATATTAGCTAGAAATAAAATATTTTCCAACGTGTCTTTCCAAGGTAGTGTTTTTATACATGTGTCTTCTCACTAGTTTTTTCTCCTTGAGGTAATATATTGCTTAATCCATTATTATAATTTGGATATTCATTTTAAAAGTCCAAAGGGAAGACGTGACTATGTAATAAAATTACATAAGTATCATAAATAATATTAAAAGACAGACAAAGCAGGAACATCTATATTCCAGGCCAAAATACCTGCCTAAATAAAAGAGATTTAGATGTCAACAGGAAGCTCAGACAGGGAAGAACAAGACAGGAGTAGAGATGTGGATGGTCTTATGTGCCATGTTAAGATGCTTGGACCTTCTCCTGAGGCCAGAGAGAGACCGTTGAAATGTTTTAAGCAACAGAGTGTGGTCAGCATTATTATCTCTATTTTTACAAGCTGCCAGATTTAGCAAATAAAGCTACAGGATGCCCAGTTAAATTTGAATTTTAGATAAACAATAAATAATTTTTTAGTCTGGGTATGTCCCATGCAATATTTGGTACATGCTTATATTAAAAAGTATTGGTTGCTAACTGAAATTCAAATTTGTGTGAGCCTTCTGTATTTTATCTAGCAACCCTACCGTTTTTCTTAATACCATGTGGGGTATGTGGCAGGTGAACACATTTCAGTGCCACTCTGCTTTCCTTGCCGCCTGTAGGTGGCAGTCTGATCAAATAAGTTCATGGGAGTTGCTTGGCAAATTCAAGTTTAATACTCCACTGTACAAGTTTAATACTTCTATTAATAATTGTTAATACTGTACTGTCCAAGTTTAATCCATCTATTAATGAGACTTTAAAAATTACATAGATTACATTTTCTCAAAAGAAAGATAAATTTTGAAGTTGCTCAAAACTAAATATAATTAAATCCTTATCCTTTATACAACCCACTATCAAACATTCAAATTCACATGTGGTCCAATTCTAGTGAGCTCCAGTGACTTCCTTTTTTTTTAACCATTTAAAAATTTTTTAATTCATTTTTTTAGTTGTGCATGTTTGTGGGGTACAGTTTGTTGTTTCAATACATGCATATATTGTACAATAATCTAATCAGAATGGTTAGCATATCTATCACCTAAACATTTATTATTTCTTTGTGGTTATAACATTCAAGATCCTCTTTACTGGCTTTTTTTTTTTTTGAAATATACAATACAATATTATTAGCTATTGTCACCGTAGGGCACCAGAACTTATTCTTCCTGTTCAATAAACATTTATTATTTCTTTGTGGTTATAACATTCAAGATCCTCTTTACTGGCTTTTTTTTTTGAAATATACAATACAATATTATTAGCTATTGTCACCGTAGGGCACCAGAACTTATTCTTCCTGTTCAATCATAACTTTGTAACTTCGTACCAGTCCACCAACCTTTCCCTAACCCCCCTCCTCTTCCCTTTCTCTGCTTCTGGTAACCACTATTCTAATCTTTATTTCTCTCTTTTTTCCCCTCTTTTAAATTTATTTTTCTTAATTGGTCCATAATAATTGTATATATTTATGGAGTACAATATGATATTTGGGTACATTCATACTGTATACAGTAATCATGTCAGGGTGCTTGGGATATTCACAGATATTTTAATGTGTATTGGTGGAATGGAAGTTTAGCTGAGAAGTGCACTAGGTGGCACTGTTCGGTAATATGCTATTTCTGTTGAATTTGACTAAGTAATGAATCTATAAATAAGGATTTATCTAATAGAAATAAACAATGAAAAAAATATTTAAATGTTTATAGCATGAGGCCTGGTTCAGAGCATGTGTTAAATAAATGTTGATCATTTTTGTTACTATTTTTCAATTTAATTTAATTTAATTTTTAGCATTACATTGTTCCTGAATGAAGACCCTTGTCCTGAACGTGGCAGTATTAAAATTCAAGATACTCTCACTTCCTAGTTTCACAGATGGGTAGCCTTATTTAAGCAGAACATCCCTGGTATTTATGCTTCGGATTATTAAGTATGTACAAGTAAGGGGAAGAGCTAATATTGCTGATAGGAATTGAAACATTATGGTGATGTACATAGGATAAGAGAGAAGAGCATCTATAAAACTATTAGGCCATAAATGCCTTTTGTTTTTCTGTGATCAAACCCATACAGAAAGAGCATATTTGGATTTTGGTGATTTAATTGGTCAGATTGTGATGCTAATAAGTCTCTGGTTATATGCTTCTAAATGTAGTCACTTAGTTTGATACCAGAGTTCTGAAGCTTTTATATTAAAAATGCAGCTTGTTTATCATTAGAGCACCGAGGGAAAGTGGAAGGATGGAGCTGCATGATTATTTAAAAAAAATAAAAATAAAAAAGTTGGGTGGCTCAGGGAGTAATATCAACTCACTATACAAGAAGAGTACATTCAAGTAATATAACATTTAAATGACATTAGTACTGGCATCACATTTCAAAACCTTTTAAGGAAAAAAAATTATCCACATACTTGTTGGTTGTTTCCCATGAGAAGTGGTTCTGATGCCCCTAACAACACTAGTCTACCAGTGTAACCTTTCTGGAGCCATAAGGGATGTGTGCACAGGGAACGTCCAGGCAACTGCATACAACTTCTACCTAAGTCTTCAGTCTCCACCCTCTTGGGGTCTCTTGCTCTGCCATAAAAGATGAGGACAGAATTTTCCTACACTGCTAACTCCATGATCATTTAAACTTGAATCCTGCTCTGTCCAGTGTAATCTCTCAGGGATAAGGGGACACCCCTGGACATTGTTTTACCATTCAGGTCACAAAATATAGAAAAGAGAAACTCAAGATGAGAAAGAAAGCTTCGACCTATTAAATACAATTTCTAGGAGGCCATTGGTTTGGACTGAGTTCCTGAACTAAGCTCAACAGATCAAACCCAAATGGAGTCACACACGTTAAAGTGTCACACCACCAAGCCAAAACTAAGTTGCTTATCTGACTGTCCAAGTAACCAGGAGAAAGATAATAGCCAAATCCCCAAACAGGCCAGCTTTAGCTGGCATGATAAGGAAGTCCCCACTGCTCTAACCTTTACAAGGAAAGTAACTTTAAAACAACCCATCTGCTTTTCATTCTCTGTTTCTGCTATCCTCAGCCCTTTCCTGTCTGGAAAGTCAACCTCCTCCGCTCAACTCATCAGAACACTTGGTGTTGGGCCAACCCCATGGCTCACTCGGTAGAGTGCAGCACTGGGAGCGCCCAGGCCGCAGGTTCGGATCCTATATGGGGATGGCCAGTGCGCTCACGGGCTGGGTGCGGTGCAGCCAACACCAAGCCAAGGGGTCTGATCCCCTTACCGGTCACAAAAATAAAAAATTAAAAAAAAAAAAAAAAAAAAAAGAACACTTGGTGTTGCCTGGTTCTAGAAATAAGAGCCAATTAAGATCTTTAAACTAAATTTGTTGTAATTTTTTTCTTTTGACAGACCCACTTCATTTTTTCCCACGGAGAGTTTCACCTGCCTCTTACATGCCACATAATTTTTTTTGGAATCTGTGTGTTCTCAAGGACCCTGTTTGTTCTGCAACTTACGTCAAAGTCCCTCCTTCCTGATGATGAGGTGGTGAAAAGAGAAGGCCTTGGCTTTCCTTTGCATGAGAGAAGGTGAGAAGAGCTTATACACAGAGTTGATTTCCTAGAAACACTGAGGCACAAATCTTTTAATCTGTGAATGATGAAAGAATAAAAGGCATTGCCTCACCGAGGGCAGCTTGTGAG
>NW_007732908.1:153713-155028 GCF_000696425.1 Galeopterus variegatus | reverse complement strand
TATCCATGCATTCTGACCACTCTTGGCCTTTGTATTTATATAAATATGAGTCATTCTTTCCACCCACCAGATGTCATCAATTTGCCGTGTTCTATGTAAGTAAACAAAGAGCACTCAGATGAGAACAGGCAGAGGCTGTTTATTCAGAGGTGGCTACAGCAAGGGAGTCAGCCACCATCGCTTGTGTGTTGCCGCAGATTCAAAGGCAGGCGAAGGAGTGGGAAAGTTTGATGGTGGAAGAAAGGGAATGCTTCAGGTGTGCCCTGGTTGGATGCCGCTGGCATGGCAGCTGGGAATCCTGTGATGGGTTAGGGAGGGCATGTTTGGCTTTCTTTGGTTCATCCTAAGTTGGAAGTGGAGACCAAAGAAAATCAATTGTTAATCAAGTCCTGGTTGTTTGGGGCCAATTGTTACAGAGGTTATTGTTTGGCTTCCTGAATTGTTTGCTAGAAATAGCAGTCTGACCACCTGCGAGTCTGACTTATACAAAATAGCCTGGCTTCGTGGACTGGTTACTGTAAGTAATGGGTTGGTTTTCTGGGCTGGTTGCTGCAGACTGTGGGTCAGAGTTCTACTGTTTTGGTCAAAGGAAACTTATTCCATTTTCTTAACAAGTAATTGGCAGAAATTTGTAATTATGCAACATTCTTCAAAGAGTAGAGTCTCAAGTGAATTGTTACATTCAACGTTGGCCCTGTGCTGTGTGTCCTTGCTTGCGGGTATGAACTGGACAATAGGCTTTGACTTAAGAGGCACCTGTGATACAACAATGAAATCTAGAGTTGGAGATAGTCTTTCTGAATTGTGTAATGTCAATGTAGATAATGTTAGAAAACACATTTACCAGAATCCCTTCCCTTTCTGCTTCCACATTTGAACTTACCAATAGCTCACTTGCATGAGATTTAGAGGGGAGAAATGAAGAGGTCGTTACTGTTGTTAAGGTCCCAATAAACGGGAGGTGGTTGGGGGGCTGGCCTGTAGGGCACTTACCTCCAACTCCTTAATGTAAGTTGAAGTCCTCAAGGCCTCCCCACCGATGGATGATGGGGGCTAGAAGAGATGAGAGCACACATGGAGATGCTCTGCCCATCAATGGCTAAGCCCTCTGCTGTCCTTTTTTCCTAACCAGGACCAGGCCCTCCTCCTGTAGCCCCTCTGTGCCCCCTTCTCAAGGTCTCACTTCTCCCTCATCCCTCCCCCCCCAAGCAGCTCTTATCCTGCACTTTTTTTTTTTTTTTTTTTTGGTGGTGGCCAGTACAGGGATTGAGCCCTGGGCCTTGGTGTTATCAACATCGTCCTGTGCTTTCCTGCA
>NW_007732908.1:152314-152984 GCF_000696425.1 Galeopterus variegatus | reverse complement strand
CATGATTAGAAAAAGGCAATAATGGAATTGAACTTCAGTCTTCTGGGGCTTTGTCATGAATCAGCAGCTGCCGGGGGGCCAAATACAGAGTTTTGAGAGCTGCACCCCAGCACTTCTCAAACGTTTATGTCAATGTATCCTAATGGCAAAAGTCATGAGGGCATACCCCTAGGGATCTGGGGACCAAACAAAAAGAGGACAACCCAAGCATCACTTCAGAGAGAAGTCCATTATGATCTTACAAATCCAGGCGAATGTTATCACTAAGTACATTAAGAGATTTTTTTTCTCTCTCAAAAGAATCAAGCAAATCTGATGCTTCAGAAAGAGGCCCCCTGTGAGGCCTGTGGCACCCCAGATTGACATGATCTGGGCAAGATTCAAGCTGTGAAGTTCAGTTGCGTAGGATTTATCCTACAGAAGATAAGCACATCTCCCTCCAGAGAGTACTGACTGAAAGGCGCTCTGGTCCCAGAATCCTAGGGAATTCTAAGGTGAGATACAGACTCAGAAATAAACTGTTAAGTGTCTCTAGAGAGGAGAAACCCAGGAAAAAAGATAAATTAAGTGTCTCTAGAGAGTAGAAACCCAGGAAAAAACCAAACTGAACCTGTTCTCCCAATTGTCACCCAGAGATATTGTCAACATTTTGAGCTCACTGGTGAAGTGC
>NW_007732908.1:143537-150472 GCF_000696425.1 Galeopterus variegatus | reverse complement strand
TCAAGGGTGTCTTCAGTGATCCTGGGAGCGTAGCTGTCCCCTCCCAGCCGGGTCCCATCGAGGTTGCTCCTGCTTGCCAGATACTCCTCCTCTCACACCCCATGGCACCCCCTTCCACCCAGCATGAGCTCTGGGTCCCATCAGCCTTTCCCCTTGGGCTCCCCAAGTCCAAACTGGGGGGTTAAAACTATAAAACTCTCAGAAGAACACATAAGTGTCAATCTTCAGAATCTTAGATTAGGCAACGGTTTTCTAGGCGTGACATCAAAAGCACAAGCAATGAAAGAAAAAATGGATAAACTGAACATCATCAAAATTAAAAAGAATGCCATCGAAAAACTGAAAAGAAAACTGAAAGAAAGATAGTGAAAATAAAACCACAGAATTGGAGAAAACTTTTACAAGTCATACATCATATAAGATGCTTGTATCCAGAATATATGTATAAAACTATCACAACTTGATAATAAAAAGTATCTCATTTTAAAAAATTGGCAAAAAATCTGAACACACAGTTCTCTAAAGAAAATATACAAATGCCCAATAAGCACATCAAAAGGTGCTTGACATTAGTCATCAGAGAAATGCACATCAAATCCACAATGAGATATCACTTCACATCCACTACCTCGGCTATAGTCACAAAGATGCATAAAAACGGTGTGGTAAGGATGTGTAGAGATTAAAACCCTCACACATGGCTGGGAAAACTGGACAGTGGTCCAACCACTTTGGAAACAGCCTGAAAATTCCTCAAATGATTCAGTGCGGAGTTACCGTAGGATCCAGGCGTCCCACCTCTAGGTATATGCCAAGAGAAATAAAACTATGCGTCCACACAAAACCTTGAATAGAAATGGTCCTAGCAGCATTGTTCCCCGTAGCCCAAAGGTAGAACTAGCCAAGTGTGCATGAAGTGATGAACGAATAAACAAAATGTGGGATGTGTATGTAAACGCACGATTCAGTCAGCAGAAGCATCGGAGCGCTGATACATGCTATACAGCTACGCACGCACCTTGAAAACATTCTGCTCAGTGAGAGAGGCCGGTCACAAAGGACCTCGTCATGGATGATCCCCGTATTACTAAATGTCCAAAATGAGATGTGTAGGAAACTAAAGCAGGTTAATGGCTGCCTAGGGTTGGAGGGGTGGAATAATTGGGGATGATGGCTAAGGGCTTTCGTTCTGGAGTCATGAAAGAGTTCTACAATTGCTGTGATGATTGCAAAACTCTGAGTGTGCTCTAATCCATCGAGTCACACACACTGTAAGTGGGTGAGTTGTGTGGCATGGACATTCCATCTCAATAAAAGCTGTTCCAGAACAACTGTGGGGGCCGGCCCGTGGCTCACTTGGGAGAGCGTGGTGCTGACAACACCGAGTCAAGGGTTAAGATCCCCTTACCCGTCATCTTTAAAAACCAAAAACACATGTGCCCTGACTTCAGCTTGTCGTCAGGATATAGATGTTGCGGCAGCGCAGTGCTCAACACGATGACCAGGAAAAAGCCAGAGAAAGCATCAAAATCCTATTTTGAAAGCATAACAGAGCTGTGCAAACGAGAATCAGATGAACTTGAATGTCACAGCGGGTCGCATAGCCAACCGCCGCGTCCGCCAGATTCAGACGCAAACGGAGGTTCGAACTCTGGCGCCGAGCCCTGCGATTGGGCGGGAGGCGCGGTGGCGGCCAATGGGAAGGCGCGGAGGGCGGGGCGGGGCCGGTCTTTCCAGCGCTCCAGCGGTGGCGGTGTCGGCATTTGGAGCATTTTGAGCCCCAGGAAGGCACGACCCGGCCCCAGAAGCGAACAGACCGAGCAGACAGAGGAGCGCGAGCGTAGCCCGCGAGGTGGGTCCGCGAGGCGGACCCGCCGCGCTCTGGGCAAACGCGCGGACCCGAAGGGCAGGCGGGTGGGCACGAGCCCTGAGGCCATCCCTGGCCATGCCCGCCTGGCTCCGGCCCCTCCCGGCGCCCTGGGCTCCCCCTGCAGCCTCCTGCCCGAGCCCCGAGCCCCGTGTGCGGCTCCGACGGCGTCCTGGACCTCTCGCCCTGCCACGCAGGTGGCCCGGTTCTGCCCAGCGAGGCAGTGGCACCCGGGGCTTTCCCCTGCGACTCTGTCCCCCCATCCCCGCCCCGGAGACACATCACAGCGGGGGCTCCTGGGCTTGTGCCGCCCCTGGGTTTCAAGAAAACTTCAATTTCCAAGGTCATGAGGGTGGTGTCAGCGTGGTGCAGACGACACCGTGCTGAGGGTTGTGATCCCCTTACCGGTCCAAAAGAAAATGCATACGCAGGGTGGCCCAGTTCTGCCCAGTGAGGCAGTGGCACCCAGGGCTTTCCCCTGCGACTCTGTCCCCCCACCCCCGCCCCAGAGACACATCATAGCGCGGGCTACCGGGCTTGTGCCGCCCCTGGGTTTCAAGAAAACTTCAATTTCCAAGGTCATGAGGGTGGTGTCAGCGTGGTGCAGAACAGGTCCAAGGGGGCTCCATTGTGATGTGACTGCTTAGTGCATGGATTTTAACCTGGGGTCCAGGAGCAGGCTTCAGGGGGACTTCACAGGCTGAGAACACTCTAGAACAAGGGTCACGGAGTAAGTGCAGCCTGAGGGCAAGTCCAGCCCTCTCCTGTCTATAATTCAGGTGCTGCTGGCACATGGCCACACCTGTCAGTTTACCTGCTGTCTGTGGCTACTGGTGTCCTGCAAAGCTGGAGATATTTGCTCTCTGACCCTTTGCAGAGAAAGTTTGCTGCCCTGGTAGAGGATTACAGGCGAACTTTCGCATGGGTCAGAGGGAGTGTGATTTCTCCAGAAGGTCTGTGACTCCTCAGGATTAAAGTGTCACTAGACCCATGGGCAGTGGGGTGTGTGGGCTGTAACAGGATGTGCAGGTGACAGGCTGGGGTCACCTGGGAGGTTCCCAAGTCAGCGGTCCACCAGGTGAGGGCCCCGTGTCCAGGGAAGGCCCATGTCTCCATCCGGGGCTGGGGCCGGATCCGGATGGATGCCCGGTCCCAGATCTGCCCCTCTCCTGCCTGGCCTGCCTGTCTGCCCAGAGTGACTCTGCCCCTCCCCACAGGCACTTGGAACACGGTGCTCAACACGGAGGCACGCACCATAGATGTGGGCGTGCTGAGCTGGCACCACGTCCTCATGCGGCTGTGTCGGGACAGGAGGGTGGCTGTGGGTGTCAGTGCCAGCCTGGCCTTGAGCCAGTGCTCAGAGCCATCTCAGAGGGTCTCACTGGCTGGGACTGTCCTGGGAGTGCCCCACCCACTCTGGTCCATAAACACCTGGCATGGCCCAGCCTGGCCGGCTGTGAGCACCAGGGAAGGGCACAGCCAGCATCCCCTGTGGGTTCCTTGTCTGAAAATTTGTGGATAAGAAAAGCGTCCCGG
This sequence comes from Galeopterus variegatus, assembly GCF_000696425.1. Lineage (NCBI taxonomy): Eukaryota > Metazoa > Chordata > Mammalia > Dermoptera > Cynocephalidae > Galeopterus > Galeopterus variegatus. The sequence continues at coordinate 147,069 of NW_007732908.1, read as the reverse complement.
TGGTACAAAAATCAAATCACGTTGCATCTGACGTTTGTGAATTGGCTTTAATGGACGAGTGGACTTGCTCGCACTGCAGGATCTGTGTCCCTCTAGTGAGGCGGGAAGAGCTGGTGCTCCGAGGGACATCAGGGCACCGGGCGACTCCCAGTGAAACTCCTCTCATCCTGGGGTGACTGGAGCTCGGCATTTGCAAGAAGGGTTGTCCCAAAGGGCCAACAGCAGGCCCAGCTAGACCTGCGGCCCCATTCATGGGCCCCCTGGGTGCTCTGCAGCCCCAGGAGTGGCCAGGAGGGTTGTCCTGATGGCCACGTCTCCCGCAGCATGACCAGCACATGCTGGCCTTCTGGCAGGTCCATAGGATCCTGGGCATGGGCCCCCTGCCACCGTCCAGGAGTAGGCCTGGGGCCCGCTTCTGCAAGTGGCCCCAAACCCAGCCTGCTTCAAACAGACCACCACCCACCTGCCAGCTCCAAAGCCTGGGGAGGGCCACAGGGCCAGGCAGACCGTGGTGGGCCACCACCTGGACACATCTGTGACCTCACAGTCTAACCCTGACCCCAGAGACCCCAAACCACCGCACCCCATTCCACTGAGTGCCTTCTACAGAGAGGAGATGCTTTGTGACTGTCATTAAGACCTGGATTTTACCATTCACCCGCCCTCCCTCCCACCCTCCCTCGCTGATGTAGGTCTTGGCCAGGCTGGGGCAGGGGGTCCCGGTGCCCTCCCTCATGGGCAGGCACCTCCTGGCACAGGTGGACATGAGGGACCCCTGCCTGGCCCACTCTGCATCTCGCCCTAATCTCTCCCTTTGTGAGGAGTTTTTCTTGACAAAGAAAAGTCCATCCTTGGACAGATGTGACCTGTGGTTACTCGATTCATTCTGTTCCATTTTTACGTGTTTCAAGGACACCCGTGTGTAAAATGGAGGGGTGGGGAATCCAGGAGATCTGCTTGTCCTCTGGCACGGGCCATGCAGTCCTTCACTCGTGGGGGGGGCAGGTGACCCTGGACACTGAGCCCTCTGCCTCCTTCCGGTCCTGGGTAGGGGGCTCAAGCCAGCAGGCCTCACTCCCAGAGGCTCTGCAGCCTGAGCAATAGCAGAGAGGGGGTCCGAGGGGTCAGGGCTGCCCAGTGGCTGCTCCCAAGGTATGGGCACTCTCAGGCCATCCACACACAGGGGTCCCCTGTGGGCGCAGAGAAATCTGGCCGAGAAGCACCGTCTCGATGAATCCCACAACCCAGGACTTGGCCTCACTGTCCAGGACCGTCCCTGGGCTGTTCCAGTAGATTTGTGGCCAGCCACGCACAGCGAGAGTCAGGAGGCCCCAAAGGCTTCCTGGAGGAGGGGGTGGCAAGGCTGAGTTTGCACCTCCCCCGCAGTGTCCCCAAAGTCTCATGGCAAACCTCAGAGGATGGAAGGGGTACAGATTGACATCTGCTGGGTCACAGGGGGGGGGGGTGGAGGGGGAGGAGGTGGGCAGGGACAGGGTGGCCCTGGCCCCGGCACCTGTCATGGGCACAGAGCATGGGCTGGTTGCATAGGGATTGGGACAGGGAGACCACTGGGACCCCCTTCTCAGGCCCAGGCCAAAGGGAGGGCCCGCCTTCCTTGGGCCTCTGTTCCTCAGTCCCTCGGCCAAAACATTTCTTTCAGGCAGGCACATTATCTGTCAAAACAGGAAACAGCTCCCTGGGGCCTGACCGCTCAGACCCCCCAGGTGGGCAGGCCACTCTTCCCTGCCATGGGGCCCCTTCCTGGCGGAGTGGGCACCCCTACAACACTGACAGGCAGAGCCAGCCACTCAGCTGGTCCCGGCCACAGCCACAGACTGGGCACGGGGACAGGTGCAGGTCCCTCTGCCCCGCCTCCTCCCCCACACGGCCTCTCTCCTGATCTCCCCCATTCTCTGCACCTCATGTAGGGGAACTCCCCAAATTCCCTAAACCCTCAGCCCCTGCACACAGCCACTCATCCAGCAGCTGCCCAGACTGGCCACCGCCACCACCACCAGGGAGTCCTCCTGGATCCCTTTGCAGTCGCAGCCGGTCCCTCTAGAAATCCTGCTGCTTCCACTTCTGTTCTCTCCATCCCCAGTGGCGCTCGCTGCTCACACCCTTGAGAGGCCGCACTGCCCTGCATGTAAAACCCCAGATCCAAACCAGGCCCCACAAGAACCAGTCTGCGGGCTGGCTGGTTGCTCAGGTGGCCAGAGTGCAGTGCTGATGCCACCAAGGTCCAGGCTTCCGTGCCTGCACTGGCCAGCCACAGAAATAATAACGACAAATGAAATGTTGACAGGAGAGGTTCAGATATTAAAAATGAAACAAACAAAAAAACTGAGCCCATCTGCTGCCCTCTCCACCAGCCTCCCCACTTCAGATCTACGTTCTCTGCTGAGCCTCAGACCAGCCAAGCTTGTTGCTGCCCCAGGGCCTTTGCACGCACGGCTCCCTCTGCCTGGGTGAGCTCTTCCCCTGACCTGGGTAGCCTGCTCCTCCTCCTTCATGTTTCAGCTCAAATGTCACCTCCCCAGAGAAGCCTCCCTGACTTTCCTTAACTCCTTTCCCTAGAAAAGACCCAGAACAGCTCCCCTCGGGGGGCTAGCTTTCCTGTGGCTACCCCCCTTATGCATAAGTCTATCTCCTCTTTTAATAAAGCACTGCTTGCTTTACTGCTGGGTGTGTTGTTCAGTTCTATGACCCAAGAGCCTAATTCGGTACAAGCCAGGAGGTAAGGGGACTCTGGGTGACAAGGATGGCCCTGGGATTTTACCCATGAGGCACACGTGCTGCTACACCAGCAAAAAAAGCCTTGGGCATCAGAGAAGACCCCAACTGCAAGAGACAAGTGGCCACTGGGACTGTTTTGCTCCCATGTCTCCACTGCTGGTAAGTCTCTCCTGGAGCCCGCAGCCTAGACGATTCTGACAAAACGATGCTTTATTCTCTTTTACTCTCCTGCTTTCTTTCCCTTTTCTTCCTCTTTCAAGTGACTGCCGGACAACTACAGCAGAAACTCCTCTCAGCCTGTGAGAAGCTGCTCCCTCTGGCTGGCAACAGCTTGTCCCGAGGGGTAACTAGCATAGGGGTGGCCAGTCCTACACTGAAGATCTTGCTTGAGCAGGTTCCCCAGACAGGGGATTCATGAGAGTGGTGGGATTCGTTCCCACTCCGCACAGTGACTGGACGTCCGGAAGTCATTAAAATTCTCTGGACCTTTCTCTGATCTTCTGCGCCCTCTCCTGCTGTCTGGCTGGATTGCATCACTGCTGTAGAGGTGCACCCTGGGGGCTCCCGGCTGTGCTTTGCTTCTCTGACTTATAAAGTGGACCTCACTCTGCTTCTTTTCTCTTTGTTTGCTTGGTTAGACATTTAGTTGAGTACCAGTTATCCGGATAAACCTTCCAATCCTTTTTTTTTCTTTTTTAAAGATGACTGGTAAGGGCATATTAACCCCTGACTTGGTGTTGCCAGCATCACGCTCTCCCAAGTGAGCTACAGGCAGGCCCCAAACCTTCCAATCCTT